>NC_140357.1:14258209-14290209 GCF_963514085.1 Chelon labrosus | reverse complement strand
TCACCTGACCTCCTCAGAGTCTCCTGTCCTTCTTAAAGAGTCTCCTGACCTCCTTAAAGAGTCACCTGACCTCCTCAGAGAGTCACCTGACCTCCTCAGAGAATCACCTGACCTCCTCAGAGTCACCTGACCTCCTTAAAGAGTCACCTGACCTCCTCAGAGTCTCCTGACCTCCTCAGAGTCACCTGACCTCCTCAGAGAGTCACCTGACCTCCTCAGAGAATCACCTGACCTCTTTAAAGACTCTCCTGACCTCCTCAGAATCACCTGACCTCCTCAGAGAATCACCTGACCTCCTCAGAGTCACCTGACCTCCTTAAAGAGTCACATGACCTCCTCAGAGTCTCCTGACCTCCTTAAAGAGTCTCCTGACCTCCTCAGAGTCTCCTGACCTCCTCAGAGTCACCTGACCTCCTTAAAGAGTCACCTGACTTCCTCAGAGTCTCCTGACCTCTTTAAAGAGTCACCTGACCTCCTCAGAGTCTCCTGACCTTCTTAAAGAGTCTCCTGACCTCCTTAAAGAGTCACCTGACCTCCTCAGAGAGTCACCTGACCTCCTCAGAGAGTCACCTGACCTCCTCAGAGAATCACCTGACCTACTCAGAGTCTCCTGACCTACTCAGAGTCTCCTGACCTCTTTAAAGAGTGTCCTGACCTCCTTAAAAAGTCACCTGACCTCCTCAGAGAGTCACCTGACCTCCTCAGAGTCTCCTGACCTCCTTAAAGAGTTATCTGACCTCCTCAGAGAGTCACCTGACCTCCTCAGAGTCTCCTGACCTCCTCAGAGAGTCACCTGACCTCAGGGGTTACCTGAGAAGTTACCTGAAGGGTGGGAGCGGTGTGGCAGGTACGTGGGGTACGGCGTGTGTCTCCCTGGGTAACCGTGGTGCTTGTAACCATGGTGATGATGGGACGCCAGCGGAAGGCCTCCACCGTAAGGAAAAGCTCCGCCTCCTCCAGCCGAGCACAGCGACCAACCTGACACACACAAAGTCACCCTGAACCCAAGGCTCAGCAACAAGATATGGCCCCCCCAGGATCAGTGTGTGCCCCCCCCCCAGGATCAGTGTGCCCCCCACCAAGGGTCAGTGTGTGGCCCCCCCCCCTCCAGGATCAGTGTGTGCCCCCCCCCCTCCAGGATCAGTGTGTGCCCCCCCCCCTCCAGGGTAAGAGTGTGCCCCCCCCCCCTCCAGGGTAAGAGTGTGCCCCCCCCCCTCCAGGATCAGTGTGTGCCCCCCCCCGGGTCAGAGTGTGGCACCCCCCCCCAGGGTCAGAGTGTGTGGCCCCCCCTCCAGGGTCAGAGTGTGTGGCCCCCCCTCCAGGATCAGTCTGCCCCCCCCAGGGTCAGAGTGTGCCCCCCCCCCCCCAGGGTCAGAGTGTGTGGCCCCCCCCGTACACCAGATAAATGTCTGGACCACTCACAGGACTGAATCCCAACGCAGCTCTCAGACGACTCCGGTAAACTCCGCCCCCCTGGGTTCCTGAAGAGGATAAATGAAACGCTACCATCAGCTGCTAATGCTAACTCCCTGTGCTATCCTGATGAGAGCCGCAAAGCGCTAGGTGCTGGCGTGGTGGGCGGTACCTGTCCTTGGCGTCCAGGAAGGCCTTAGCGAACGGGTTGTATTTGATCTTCAGAGCCGTGATCTGAGAGGACAGAGACACGGTCAGACCAAGAACCAGACTCCTGGAGACATGAGGACACAGAGGGACGTCACCTGACCTCCTCGTTCTGGTAGGCGGTGACGGCGATGAACTGCGTCTCCTTGAAGGACACGTTGGACACGAGACGATGGCGAGAGCCGACGCACACGATGTGGAGCTGAGGCTCGTACTTATGGAGAGAGTTGAGCATGATCTGGAAGACACGGAGACACAGAGACACCTTACACCGTCCTCATGTCCCCCTCCTGTCTTCCTCTGCTCATGTCCTCCCCGTCCCCCTCCTGTCCTCCTGTCCTCCTGTCTCACAGATAGTTTCCAGCCAGAGTTCATGGAGAGGATCCATCTTTGTCTTTTGACTCTTTCACCCCCCTCCTCCCCCTCCTCCTCTAACGAGGGCCAATTAACCAATCAGAGCGCTGCTAGCGTCTCCACATAAACAAACAGTTTTCTATTCAAATTGAGAGGCTGCTTTCAGACCTGACCCCCCCCCGTCCCCCCGTCCCCCGTCTCTCTGTCTCTGTGAAGCATGATGGGTAAATTAAGCTCCCGGTAAAAACATAATTACCATAATGTCCAGATGAGCCGGGCAATTATTTCATTATGGCCGAGAGGAGAGGACGCATTACGGCACCGTGTCATGTTTGGACCGAGGCCCGGGTAAACAACAACACAACAACACACACAAACACACCACAACACACAACAACACAAAAAATAACAACACACAACAACACAATAACAATTATCTGCCTCTGTGTGTGTTGATGTGTTTGTGTGTTGATGTGTGTGTGTGTGTTGATGTGTGTGTGTGTGTGTGTGTGTGTGTGTGTGCGTGGCTCTCGACAGGAAGTGCATTAAACTGCTGCCAGCCAATTAAGAGCTGTTTATCCCGTTCCCGTGGTTACGAGGGGGCGAGCAGGTGAAGTGAGTGAGGAGAGGGAGTGAAGTGGTTAATTAGAGGAGGTAGTCTCTCGCCCACTCCACACCACTACAGCCAGGAGAGAGAGAGAGAGAGAGAGAGAGAGAGAGAGAGAGAGATGTGAAGAGCAGGATAATGGACAGAAGAAGAAGAAGAAGAAGAAAGTGATGATGAAGAAGAGGACACAAAAAAAGACGACGAAGAAGAAAAGAAAAGAATGTAAATAAATAAATAAAGAAGAAAGAGAAGAACACTGATGAATGAATGAAAACATATGAAGAGTGAAAGAATGAGAAACTGTAGAAGGAATGAACTGATGAATGAACGTATGACTGAATGAACGAGGCCGTGCTGCTGACCCACCTGTCCTCCTCCGTTGACCTTGTTGGTGAGTTTGACCTTGTTGAAGGTCACCGCCGCCTTCATCCAGTGGGCTCCAAAGTTGGGCGAGTCAGGGTGGATGTAGACGCCCCCGTGGCCCCGGCCTTCGGCCCGGCCCTCGGCGCGGCCCTCGGCCCGCCCTGCGGCCACCCACTCCCCGTTCACAAACTTCCAGCGGCAGCCGTCGGCCGGAACGAAGTCCAGCAGGAAGGAGTACATGGAGCTGGGGTCCAGACCTGATACGCTGACCTTCAGCACCGGGAACATACGACTGAGGACGGACAAGAACCTGCGTTAGTGGCCGCTTCATTAGGCACGCTAGTGGCTACGCTACTAAGTAGGCTAGTGGCCACTTCATTAGGCACGCTAGTGGCTACGCTACTAAGTAGGCTAGTGGCCACTTCATTAGGCACGCTAGTGGCTACGCTACTAAGTAGGCTAGTGGCCACTTCATTAGGCACGCTAGTGGCCACTTCATTAGGCACGCTAGTGGCTACGGTAATAAGTAGGCCAGTGGCCACTTCATTAGGCACGCTAGTGGCTACGCTAATATGTAGGCTAGTGGCCACTTCATTAGGCACGCTAGTGGCTACGCTAATAAGTAGGCTAGTGGCCACTTCATTAGGCACGCTAGTGGCTACGCTAATAAGTAGACTAGTGGCCACTTCATTAGGCACGCTAGTGGCTACGCTAATCAGTAGGCTAATGGCCACTTCATTAGGCACGCTAGTGGTTACACTAATAGATAGGCTAGTGGTCACCTCATTAGGCATGCTAGTGGCTACACTAATAAGTAGGCTAGTGGCCACTTTATTAGGCACGCTAGTGGCCACTTCATTAGGCACACTAGTGGCTACACTAATAAGTAGGCTAATGGCCACTTCATTAGGCACGCTAGTGGTTACACTAATAGGTAGGCTAGTGGCCACCTCATTAGGCATGCTAGTGGCCACTTCATTAGGCACGCCAGTGGCTACACTAATAAGTAGGCTAGTGGCCACTTTATTAGGCACGCTAGTGGCCACTTCATTAGGCACGCTACGCCACTAAGTAGGCTAGTGGCCACTTCATTAGGCACGCTAGTGGCTACGCTAATAAGTAGGCTAGTGGCCACTTCATTAGGCACGCTAGTGGCCACTTCATTAGGTACGCTAGTGGCTACACTAATAAGTAGGCTAATGGCCACTTCATTAGGCACGCTAGTGGTTACACTAATAAGTAGGCTAGTGGCCACTTCCTTAGGCACGCTAGTGGCCACTTCCTTAGGCACGCTAGTGGCCACTTCATTAGGCACGCTAGTGGCTACGGTAATAAGTAGGCCAGTGGCCACTTCATTAGGCACGCTAGTGGCTACGCTAATAAGTAGGCTAGTGGCCACTTCATTAGGCACGCTAGTGGCTATGCTAATAAGTAGACTAGTGGCCACTTCATTAGGCACGCTAGTGGCTACGCTAATAAGTAGGCTAATGGCCACTTCATTAGGCACGCTAGTGGTTACACTAATAGGTAGGCTAGTGGCCACCTCATTAGGCATGCTAGTGGCCACTTCATTAGGCACGCTAGTGGCTACACTAATAAGTAGGCTCGTGGCCACTTTATTAGGCACGCTAGTGGCCACTTCATTAGGCACGCTAGTGGCTACACAAATAAGTAGGCTAGTGGCCACTTCATTAAGCACGCTAGTGGCTACACGAATAAGTAGGCTAGTGGCCACTTTATTAGGCACGCTAGTGGCTACACGAATAAGTAGGCTAGTGGCCACTTTATTAGGCACGCTAGTGGCTACGCTAATAAGTAGGCTAGTGGCCACTTCATTAGGCACGCTAGTGGCTACGCTAATAAGTAGGCTAGTGGCCACTTCATTAGACACGCTAGTGGCTACGCTAATAAATAGGTTCGTGGCCACTTCATTAGGCACACTAGTGGCTATGCGAATAAGTAGGCCAGTGGCCACTTCATTAGGCACGCTAGTGGCTATGCTAATAAGTAGGCTAGTGGCCACTTCATTAGGGACGCTAGTGGCCACTTCATTAGGGACGCTAGTGGCTACACCATTAAGTATGCTAATGGACACTTAATTAGGCACGCTAGTGAAGTCATTCTAATCTAAATAACGGTGAAAGGTGGTCATTGACCTGGACAGTGATGATGATGATGATGATGATGATGAGTCAAACTGGATTGATTTGAGGAGATGATCCATACCTTAGAACACAGCAGAACCAACATCTCTCTCAGAACCTAAAGCTGAACATCAGAACCTTGATGGAGACTAGAGTAGACTAGTGTACCTAATGAAGTGGCCAGGAAGTCGTCTTTAACGTTATTATTTATGGATGTTAACTGTTCATTCATTCATTTCCAGTGATGTTTCCTCTGAGTGACCTCATCACTCGTCACTGCAGCAGTGGAAGCTGCTCAAGTGTCTGAATGGTCCAATGGTCCAATGGTCCTATGGTCCTATGGTCCTATGGTCCTATGGTCCTATAGTTCTATAGTCCTACAGTTCTGTGGTCCTATGGTCCTATGGTCCTATAGTTCTGTGGTCCTGTGGTCCTATGGTCCTATGGTCCTATGGTCCTATGGTTCAATGGTCCTATGGTCCTATGGTCCTATGGTCCTATGGTCATATGGTCCTATGGTTCTATGGTCCTACAGGTGTCACTGAGCCTCAGCTCCCCAGAAACATAATCAACCACCTCAGTGTTCCAGCTGCCCCCTCCACAGCCCCCCCACCAATACCACCAACACCCTGATGATGAAGATGAAGATGATGAAGAAGATGAAGATGATGGTGGTGATGATGAAGACGATGAAGACGATGAAGATGATGAAGAAGATGAAGATGAAGATGATGATGAAGATGATGAAGATGAAGATGAAGATGAAGATGATGAAGATGAAGATGGTGGTGATGATGGTGATGATGGTGATGATGGTGATGATGATGATGATGATGATGATGATGAAGATGACGGTGATGAAGATGACGGTGACGAAGATCAAGATCAAGATGAAGATGATGATGATGATGAAGATGATGAAGATGAAGATGAAGATGAAGATGGTGGTGATGATGGTGATGATGGTGATGATGATGATGATGATGAAGATGACGGTGACGAAGATCAAGATCAAGATGAAGACGATGAAGATGATGAAGACGATGAAGATGAAGATGATGAAGATGATGAAGATGAAGATGAAGATGATGAAGATGAAGATGATGATGAAGATGAAGGCCTACCGTCCGTTCTTGGTGACGATCATCTCGTTGGTGACCCTCTGGAACTTCCTCCACAGTTCTCCGTCCTCCAGCGTCACCCTCAGTTCTCTCTCCGTGGGGTCGCCCTTCTCTCGCCCGGCCCTTAGCTCGCTCTCCACGGCGCTCAGCAGACGGGACATGCAGCGGTCCGCCGAGCCGGGGCTGGACCCCGCCGAGGGAGGGGCCCCGTCCTCCTGCAGACCCTCCACCTTCATCTGGACCCAGACACACAGCAGGAGGTCAGGGAACCAGAGAGAACCAGAGAGGACCAGATAATGAGAGAGAACCATAGAGAGAACCACAGAGAACCAGAGAGGACCAGATAATGAGAGAGAACCATAGAGAGAACCAGAGAGAACCAGAGAGGACCAGATAATGAGAGAGAACCATAGAGAGAACCAGATAGTCAGAGAGAACAATAGAGAGAACCGGAGAGAACCAGAGAAGACGTCCTAAAGACTTGAGAGTTAAAGTCTGGATCTGGTTCTAGATTCAAAACTCAAGATCTGAAGAGGACAGATAGAATTAAATAGAATTAAATAAATATAACATTTCATTCATTCACAGCTAATAGAACTAAGTAGAATCTATTAGTTCTAATGAATTCAGACTGTTTTAATCGTCTCAGGTTCTCAGAGAAACAAAGATCAGAATAAATTCACTGTTAGAAGCTGATTGATCTCTAGATTAGTTTTAACTTATTCAATTGATTCTATTAAATAGATTCTATTTCATTTATGAAATCTAATTTGAGTATATTCTATTTATTAAATATATTGTATTAAATATATTCTGTTTCATTTATGAAATCTAATTTATTGAGTATATTCTATTTATTAAATCTATTGTATTAAATATTCAATTTATTAAACCTAATTTATTGAGTATATTCTCTTTAATACAATAGATTTATTTAATAGATTTAATAAATTAATATATTGTATTAAATAAATTCTATTTAATTTATTAAATCTATTGGATTGAATAGATTCTATTTATTAAATCTATTGTATTGAATATATTTTATTTAATGTCCTGACTCTATTAATTATTAACATTATTTATTATCATTCATTATTCACTAATAATGTTTTATTATTATTCTATTTATTTCTATTTCTATAACGAGTCTGTTCGTCTTTAACGATGATTTCAAGTGTTCTGATTTTAAATGAAAAGATTCAAAGCGACGCGTCTTGATACTAAAGAGAACGTTTACACGTCAACAGACGACTAGAACAAATAGAAATGTTAAACATAGAACGTACCTGGAGCCTCAGTCGACAGGTGAATAATCCCAGAGTGACTGATGAACACTGAACACATCAACCAGAGGACGTCAACCCCCCCGTCCCCCATCCCCCCACCCCACCACTCACTCCCTACCTCGCTACACCGCTGGCCTCCTCAGAGCCTCCTCCTCTGAGACCAGACCCAGACAGGACCCAGACCCAGACCAGACCAGACCAGACCAGACCACAGTGGACCGGACCAGACCAGACCAGACCGGACCGGACCAGACTGGACCGGACCGGACCACAGTGGACCGGACCGGACCACAGTGGACCGGACCGGACCAGACCGGACCAGACCAGCTCAGACCAAGTCAGAGCAGACCAGACAGGACCGGAGCAGGCAAGACAAGACAAGAAGAGACAAGACAAGACAAGACGAGACAAGATGAGACAAGAAGAGACAAGAAGAGATAAAAAAAGATGAGACAAGACAAGACAAAATAAGACGAGACGAGATAAAACAAGATCAGTGGGACAAGACGAGACGAGACAAGGTCTCTGCAGTGAAGCACGGTGGTGGTAGCATCATGCTAAGCTACAGGGAAAGGAAGGAAGAACCGACACTTTAGATTTTCTACATCAGCTGATTATTTAGAGACAGAAGGTGAGAGGACTTGAAAGTGTCTCTGTCCAGTCTCTGGTCTCATGAGTCCCGTCGTGGAGGTTAAATGTCAAACGACAGCGCTGAGGAAAAACAGCATAAGCTGCTGAGATCAGCATGTAATGCAGCATAGGTCAAATCCACCAGGACAACATCTGGAAAGACACCTGATCCAGGTTTTAATCAGCCGCCAGAGCCCCGCAGAGATTACCGGCTTTAGAGGTTTAACCAGGCGGCAGGTCAACAGGCGGGAGGCGTCCTTCAACTTTTATTTCAGCTTCTTAAAAACATTCAACAATAAAAAATACATGAAATGTGGACGTTACAACATGACCTACACTTTTACATCAGTCACCATGTTAGCATGGTATTCATGTTAGCATGATGTTCATGTTAGCATAGTGTTCAGGTTAGCATAGTGTTCAGGTTAGCATGGTGTTAAGGTTACCATAGTGTTCATGTTAGCATCATGTTCATGTTAGCATGGTATTCATGTTAGCATGATGTTCATGTTAGCATGGTGTTCATGTTAGCATGGTGATCAGGTTAGCATAGTGTTCATGTTAGCATGGTGTTCATGTTAGCATGGTGTTCAGGTTAGCATCATGTTCAGGTTAGCATAGTGTTCATGTTAGCATCATGTTCATGTTAGCATGGTATTCATGTTAGCATGGTGTTCATGTTAGCATGGTATTCATGTTAGCATGGTGTTCATGTTAGCATGGTGTTCGTGTTAGCATGGTGTTTTCAGTCGGACTGAGATGAAACCCAGAGATGAGCTGCGTTTTATTCTCGTCTAATTAAGAAGCAGCTTTTCAAACATAACCTTCACAGATAAATCACCTGAGAGCAGACGACAGTGGAACATGACACAGGAGGAACCTAAAAAGTCTGGGTGGATGAAATGATCGTTCTAAACAAACATTAATTTCATGTCTTGAGGTCAGAGGAACGTTTTGATCGCTCCCTGGTGGCCGGTCAAGATCTGAACAACTCTGAACCATAGACTGTGAATAAAGAAGACGACAAAAACAGCTCCCCCTGGTGGCTGGCCCATATCCCCAGGAAAATAGTGGGGGTGTGTTGTCCATATTTCTATACAGTCTATGGTGTGAACAGAGCTCGAAAGTCCTGCCACAAGTCAAGTTTATAATAGATTTAAACTAAACTAACTAAACTCTAAACTAATGAACTCTAAACTTTAAAATGAGATGACAGACGATTCCTGTAGAAAATGTTTTTTGACCAAATATAGTGAAAGACATACAGAGGCACTACACAAAGTTATAAATCAGCCAGTGAAGGTGCATGTACAGCTAATGCTAACGCTAATGCTAACGAGTTTAAAATTCAAGCATAAATATGAAGGCGACGAGTAAAAGGTGAAGCTGCACTCAAAACAAAATATATATAACATGGTAACAGTCCAGGTGCTGAATGGGTACACACCACTCAGTGTCCTGCGTCCTGATTGGTCAGACAGGAGGTGACTCAGGTCTAGAAACAAAGCGTGCATAATTTGAAGACGGCGTCCCTGAAAGACAGAGAGGACGAATGAAAACGTGAATTCATCTCTGGAAAACACAGAGATGATGATTACTGCGAGTGCTAATTAATTAATGTGAAAAATGAATCTTCACTGTCAGACAGCTTCTGTCACTGGGGCAAGGAGTAAAGTAAAGTAAAGGTTAAAGTTTACATTAAGTTCATGTAACATTCACATAAAGTTTATGTAAAGTTTACATAAAGTGTATGTAAAGTTTACATAAAGTGTATGTAAAGTTTACATAAAGTGTATGTAAAGTTTACATAAAGTTTATGTAAAGCAAAGTAAAGTAAAATGTACAGAAAGTGAAATAATGTAACTTTTATATAAAGGTTAAAGTTTAAGGAAAGTAAGTTTACGTAAAGGTTAACGTACATTTAACAATGTTTACATAAAGTTTAAGTAAAGTTTATGTAACATTCACATAAAGTGTATGTAAAGTTTTTACGCGAAGTGCATGTAAAGTGTACGCAAAGTAAAGAAAAGTGTACGTAAAGTGTACGTAAAGTAAAGTAAAGCTTACACAAAGTGAAGTAATGTAACTTTCACATAAAGGTGAAAGTTTAAGTAAAGTAAGTTTACGTAAAGGTACATTTATGTATAAGTAAAGCAAAGGTTAAAGTTTACAGAAAGTATATGTAAAGTTTACATAAAGTTTAAGTAAAGTAAAATAAAGTTAAAAAGTTTACGTAAAGTTTACGCAAAGTAAAGTAAAGCTTACACAAAGTGAAATAATGTAACTTTCATAAAAGGTTAAAGTTTAAGTAAAGTAAGTTTACGTAAAGGTACATTTATGGAAAAGTAAAGCACGTTTACATTAAGTATATGTAAAGTTTACATGAAGTTTAAGTAAAGTAAAGTAAATGTATGTTACCTGGCGAAGGGGATGTAAGAGAGGCCGTACCTGTAGGAAGAGACAGTAGAGATCAGGTAAAGGTGTTCATGTTCGTGTGTGTGTGTTAATGTGTGTTAATGCGTGTGTGTGTGTTACCAGGTGAAAGCCAGGAACTGCAGCACACAGAAGACCAGAGCGAGGACGTTGTTCTTCCACTGTGGAGACACAAGGACATCATTCAGAGAACCGACAAGGGGACAAACAGCTCTGAGAACATCTGGGTGGGGTTCTCACCCAGAACGCAGCGCACAGCGTCAGCAGCAGACACACCTGCACAGAGAGACACAGGTCAGAGACACAGGTCAGAGGGACAGGTCAGAGACACAAGTCAGAGACACAGGTCAGAGACACAGGTGTTCACAGGTGACATCAGGACGTTTGCTCTCACCAGCATGATGACGGTGGCTAGCGCTCGCTCCTTGGCAAACATGGTCCTCATCTGGCGCCACGGACCAACCAGGAACATGGTGCTGAAACCACAACACAGGCATGATGGGTAATGTAGTTCCTTAGAAAGTGTTTCAGGCATAGTCTGTATATAAATATGGTCTCCACTTCCTCTCATTGGTCAAACCGATGCTAATTTCCCGGTGATACGGGCGGCGCCATCCCTGTGATATTGATGCCCCGCCCACACTTCCTCCAGACTCACTCATGTTTTAGTTTCATTGATACTACGCTCTGCTCTACCTCCACCTGGTACAAGGACATGATGGATTATACTCTGGACTAGTGTGGACCAAGTCCCGCCCACTAACATGGAGGAGGTGGAGCTTATGACCTATACTGCAGCCAGCCTGGTCCTGGTCTAACTGGTCCTAGTCTGACTGGTCCTAGTCTGACTGGTCCTGGTCTGACGGGTCCTGGTCTGACGGGTCCCTGTCTGACGGGTCCTGGTCTGACGGGTCCTGGTCTGACGGGTCCTGGTCTAACTGGTCCTGGTCTGTCTGGTGCTGGTCTGACGGGTCCTGGTCTGACGGGTCCTGGTCTGACGGGTCCTGGTCTAACTGGTCCTGGTCTGTCTGGTGCTGGTTTGACTGGTCCTGGTCTGACGGGTCCTGGTCTGACGGGTCCTGGTCGGTACCTGGCCAGAGCGAGGATGTTTCCCACGCTGTAGAGGACAGCGAACAAAGCGAGCCCAACGCCCGGGATGAACAACAAGCAGGAACCCTGATCACAGACAGAGGGAGAGAGAGAGAGAGAGAGAGAGAGAGAGAGAGAGAGAGAGAGAGAGAGACAGGCTGTTACCATAGCAACGGGGTGAAGAAAGGCAGTTACCATGGTTACAGACAAACCAACTGACCATTTCTATAGCAACAAACACCGACAGTAAAGACTTACAGACACATAGAGGTGACGTTACCACGGAAACAGAAGATAGGGAGTAGAGGCAGGCTGTTGCCATGGATACAGACGGGTGTTCTGTTACCGTGGAAGCGTAGAGGACAGAAAGAAGGACAGAAAGACAGGACGTCACCGTAGAAACGGACAGACGCCGCGGATACCAGTAAGAAAACAGGAAAAAGACAAAAGTTAAAAGAAACAAAAATAGGTGGGCTGTTGCCATGGATACGGGCAGATAAAACAAAAAGCATGCTGTTGCCATAGCAACAGACTCATCAACTTACCAGGATGGAGCAGAGGGCGCCCAAAACGAAGCAGATAGCGAAGCCCTTCACCCTTGTCCCGCACGCCAGCGTGGACGCCTCATTGGCTCTCTGCAGACATGTCGTCATCATCATCATCATCATCATCATCATCACCATCATCATCATCATCATCAGACCAGGCTGTGCTGGTTCTCTCTGGGTGAACTCGTCATTCATGTTTGATTTGAATTGTCAATAAACGGTCGCTTCAGCAAACCTCATTACAACACATGAAACAGACTGAAGCACACAGGTCCTGTTACTGACTCTATTGTCATGACAGCTGAGCCGAATTACTTCTTTAAAGTTCCTGTTTGTGGTGAAGTCATCAAACAACTGAGCCTGTCCCCAGATCACTGAGGTCATGGAATAAATCTTAAAACACGAAGATTCTCAGTCGAGTTCTGCAGAGACTTTTTTTTCTAACTCTTGAATCGGGTTTATGAATGTTCAATTCGGAGTGACATCAGGTGTATTCACATCACATGAGTAGAAACAGATGCGTCTCATGTCTGACTCTATTGTCACGCCTCTATTTCACTCTAAACCGGACTCCTCTTTACACAACACAGCTGCTAACAGGCTAACAACCACACCTCCAGAACCCCGGACCCGTCCGAGCTCCCGTCCTCCTGGCCGCTCAGAACCCGCTTCAGTTTATCCATCAGCCCTGTTCTCTGCTCTGCCGGACAAAGAGCCGAACACACGGAGGGCTTCCAGAAACGTCCCGGTGTCGGCGGCTCCAGGTGTTGTCGGGCGGTGGAGTTTACCTAAGAGACGAAGAAGAAGTCATCAACAGGTGCAGCACTTCCGCCTGTAACACCGCCTCTGGCCACAGGCTCAGGGGGCGCTGTTTCCTCCACATACAAAAATGAATCAGAGAAAAGAAATGATGAATGAACAAGAAATAAGAGGTAAAAGGAAAAAAAGAAAAACATCATAAAACAGCAAATAAATTATTTTTATTATTGCTTTATCAGTTCATCCTTCTTATGTGACATAATGCGGTTTGTACAATAAACATAAACACGTCCAGAAAATCGAGCAATACATTCAGGAAAACAGAAGAAACAAAACTCTTTACTGAACTCACGTATTAAACCTTTATTAAAAAATAATCAGTGACAGCTGTGAAAAAAAACACACACACACACAGGTGAGGTTACTGTGGTTGTACCTGAGCAAGTAAAGTAAAGTTGATGTTACAGTAAAGTAGACATTGAGTTTGATGTAAACTTGAGATTAATGTAAAGTTTACGTTACCGTAAAGTAGAGGTTAAAGTAAAGTTGAGATTAATGTACAGTTGACATTACAGTAAAGTAGACATTGAATTTAATGTAAAGTTGAGATTAATGTAAAATTTACGTTACCGTAGAGGTTAAAGTAAAATTGAGATTAATGTAAAGTTTACGTTACCGTAAAGTAGAGGTTAAAGTAAAGCAAAGTAGAGTTTAATGTAAAGTTGATGTTAAAGTAAAGTTGAGGTAAAGCTGATGTCAAGTAAAGTTGAGATGAATGTAAAGTTGACGGTTCTGTAAAGTAGAGGTTAAAGTAAAGCAAAGTAAAGTAGAGTTTAATGTAAAGTTGATGTTAAATTGAAGTTAAAGTAAAGTTGAGGTAAAGCTGATGTCAAGTAAAGTTGAGATGAATGTAAAGTTGACGGTACAGTAAAGTAGAGGTTAAATTTAAGAAAAGTTGAGTTTAATGTAAAGTAAATTAAAGTTGAGATTAATGTAAAGTTGACGTTGCAATAAAGTAGACATTGAGTTTGAGGTAAAGTTGAATTTAATGTAAAGTTGAGATTAATGTAAAATTTACGTTACCGTAGAGATTAAAGTAAAGCAACGTAAAGTAGAGTTTAATGTAAAGTTGATGTTAAATTGAAGTTAAAGTAAAGTTGAGGTAAAGCTGATGTCAAGTAAAGTTGAGATAAATGTAAAGTTGACGGTACAGTAGAGGTTAAATTAAAGAAAAGTTGAGTTTAATGTAAAGTAAATTAAAGTTGAGATTAATGTAAAGTAAAGTAAAGTATTATAAAACAATAAGATATCTTCTGCTGACACGTTTTTCTTGTTGGGGAAATTTCCAAGCAGAACAAACAGAACTCTTGACGTAACGATCATTAGTGAGGGCACTCTCTTCTCTCTAGTGTTCAACCAGGTCACGGTGAATGGACGAGTTCTTGGATCACCAGCATATGAACACTAAACAGATTTCTAATCCAGTTCTGGTCCAGTGGGGGGTCCTGGGGGTCTCAGGGGACTTTGAGTCTCGTAGAGCTCCAGTAAATGGACTGCGGCGTGGACACCTGGACGTGGCACGTTGGACAGGACTGTTTCCTCCACAACCACTCTTCTATACACTGCAGAGAGAAAGACAATGGAAATGTGTTGGTGTCTCTGCTACTTCCTGTTTAGAGCTAACATTCTAGCATCACTAATAAAACTACTTCCTGTTTAGAGCTAACATTCTAGCATCGGTAATAAAACTACTTCCTGTTTAGAGCTAACATTCCAGCATCAGTAATAAAACTACTTCCTGTTTAGAGCTAACATTCCAGCATCAGTAATAAAACTACTTCCTGTTTAGAGCTAACATTCGAGCATCAGTAATAAAACTACTTCCTGTCAGCTAATTAAAGCAGCTAATTCCTAGATCACATGACGTGTCTCTGTCTGTCCAGGTGTGTGTTACCTCTCTGTGGAAGGTGTGTGTACACGGCAGCTCTCTGGCGCCGCCGGCTCCTCCGTTCAGGTCGTTGTGACAGATCAGACAGACGCTGTAGGCGTCGCTCTGAAACACAAACGCTGTTAAAGCACACGCCGTTCTCATCTACAACATCATCCCCCCGCCAAAGTAAAATAAAGTAAAGTAGATGTCAAAGTAAAAGCTGCCGTGTACACCAACCAGAGACATGACGTTACGCCTCCTGAACTGGGCTCGCCTCTCGGGGGTCACGCCCTCAGGGATCGTGGGTATGAGGGACGGCCTTCTCTCAAGCGTTGGGGGGGTGGCGGCCTCCTGTGGCGAGGGAAGGAGGCGCCGGGAGGAGGAGCGACGCAGCAGGACCTTCGCCGTCACCGGAGCCCGAGTGGACGAGTGGAGACGAGACAGCTGCATGGCCGAGAGAGTCGCCTGGACATAGAGACGAGCTGTGAGACAGGTTCCTGCTCTGGTATTTAGTTCCTGGCAGCTCACTGATCCCCCCACCCCACCACCCCCACCACCCAATAAAAGCCTCATTAGCGGCTCAGAGACGACAAGCGTCTTCAGAGCTCTGATCCATCTGAGCTGCAGCTAAAAATGGACGAGGAGAAGGGTTCCCTCCTTCTCTGGGACAGACCTGAACTGAATAAATAACCTGAGTTATCTCTTCTCATCTGACTGGCCAATCACAGCTCTCCGTGACACAGGAGGGAGGAGCCAGCCTCCTCATAGTATGTAGAGCGCCCCCTGGTGGTTGGCTGCAGTACAGGTCATAAGCCCCGCCCATTAACATGGAGGGGCGTGGCTTACACGTAAAGCTGGTCTATGTTCAAGAGTTAATTTCTCTAAGAAGTTTTGTTTTCGTCATAGAAACAGGAAGTGACATCATGATGATTGACAGTTTAACTGGTGGAGGCAGAGCGGAGCGCAGTATTAACCAATCACAGTGAGTCTAGAGGAACGGTGGGCGGGGCATCAATGACGCTCTGTGTCCCTGTCAGTCATGTTTCCTACAGTCTATGCCTCGTCACATGTGCAGACAGTAAACTCAGTAAACATCAGACTTACCGGACTTGGCAGCGACGCTCGGCGGTCGACCCTTATCTGAGGCGCTGGTTCTACACCTCCCCTACTCACAGGCCTTCCTCCCTCTGACTCCCCTTCCTCCTTCTCCTCCCCCTTCTCGCCAGTCTTCTTCTGCCGTTCCCCGCCTCTGTACTGCTGCATCCAGGCGTTGAAGACCCGCGCACCCTCCTCATCTTCCTCCTCATCCTCCTCTTCCTCCTCCTCCTCCTCCTCCTCTGCTCTCAGAGGGATCGGGTCTTCGGTGTCTGAAAATACGTCAGCTTCTTCTCTGTCTGGATCCATGTCTGTGTCGCTAACAGCTAATGCTAATTTATTCCACCACGCTGTGTTTCAGGCTAACTTTAAAAAGTTCAGCTAAGTTACAACTACATAGAACCAGGAATATGATCACCACGCTAACAAGCTAACAAGCTAACAAGCTAACACAACTTTAGTTATTTATACGACCAAAATTATAGCAAAGCTGAATGCTAGCTAATTAAACCGCTAGATGTTGCTACTGCAGGACCAGGCTAAATTACTGCTAGTTAGATTATAACAAGGCTAATTGACAGTTTACAGTAAAACTAGCTTGATTTACAGACAGGCTAAGTTACAAAGCTATGTAAGAAGCTAGGCTATGTTAATACTAGCTATTGAAAGTGCTAGATGAAGCTACAGTCAGGCTAGGCTAAATTATTGCTGGCTAGGCTAACTCAAAGTTATGTTAAACAAGATTAGCTAATAAATGGGCTAAGTTAAACAAGGCTATGTAAGAAGCTAGGCTATGTTAGTAAACTGAAATACTATATGAAGCTACAGCCAGGCTAGGCTAAGTTACTGCTAGCTATAGTTAGGTTAGGTTACAGATAGTTATAAATGTGTTGCAGCAGATTAGCCAGTTAGCATTTAGCAGAGCAGGCTATCTGAGGATGAGGATGAGGAGGCAGGTGGGAGAATTATCTGAGCAGCAGATCCATCGGGTCTCGACGGTCGCTTCCTGTCCAAAGAAACCGAAGTTCTTCCACCATCAAAAACCGTTCCTCCTGCTCAGGTTGAAGTTTCTTCTTGTCTTTGTCCGTGGTCGGTCTCCTGCTTCTGCTGTTAATCCATTTAGAGGAGGAGGAGGAGGAGGAGGAGGAGGAGGAGGAGCAGGGATTACAGCTGCTTAGTGTGGAGCAGGTGAACACATGTCACCTCCTCCTTCATTAACGCTGTAATCGATCTGATAAATCCTATAAACACCTGCTCATCTGATCTGAAGGATTTATTTCATGAACCAGAGACACGTTCTAAAGGTGAATCTACAGTCTGACCACCAGGGGGCACTGTCCTCTCCTTTAATCTAGAGCGGGGGCTGGGGGGGTCCTGGATAAAGTCTGTTCTGTGGTTTATTGACGTGACAGACTTTCACCTCGGTATCAGACGGTAAATATTTGAGGACGAGTCGATGGAGAATTAAAACCTTCATCTGAATCAAAAGGTTTCTACCACATCAGGTCTCGTCTGTGCTTCCT
The DNA here is from genome assembly GCF_963514085.1 of Chelon labrosus. Taxonomy (NCBI): domain Eukaryota; kingdom Metazoa; phylum Chordata; class Actinopteri; order Mugiliformes; family Mugilidae; genus Chelon; species Chelon labrosus. The sequence goes on along the minus strand of NC_140357.1, from coordinate 14,272,704 downwards.
GTGGCGCCACCGTCAGGTCAAAGCGGTAACAACCACTTCCTCAGAAATGTTCCTCCTTCAAACGGTTCTTTAACCAACTCAGGTTCTTCTGAAACTAAATGTTCAGCTGATTGAGTTCGTGTGATTGCGTCATGGTAAACATGTGCGACTCATCGGCCTTTGACCCCCTGGTCAATACCACCCCCCCTCCACACCCCCACCCCTGCCTAGCCACAGAGAGCAGAGACAGAGACGGACACAGAGAGACACAGGCTGACGACTGCTGGATCTGGTTCTGAGGTTCTGAGGTTCTGGATCATGGTGGGCCCGATGTCTAAACCAGCTGCTCTTCTGCTGCTGTTCCTGCTGCACAGCTGTCAGGCTGACCACGGTACCAGCTTCCGTTCTCCTTTTGAAGCCGCCGTGTTAGTGGCGCTGGTTCAGGTTCTAGTAGCTGGACTCGTTCCTTCTAGACCTGAAACTGGTTTCACACTGATTCTCTTTCTCTCTGTAGTTTTTCTCGACAGCCAGCTGGCGTCGCAGGTTCTGGTGCGGAACCGACGGGCCAACCACATATTTGAGGAGATGAAACCAGGTAAGACCTTGAGGAGCTGCCGCCGCCGCCGCCCTGATTCTGGCCGTGACCCGTTAAAATGACCCATCGATGGCCCGTGTCTCCTCAGGGAACCTGGAGAGGGAGTGTGTGGAGGAAATCTGCGACCACGAAGAAGCCCGAGAGGTGTTCGAGCAGACGGATAAAACCGTACGAGTTCACGTTCTCTCTGTTTGTAAAAAGATCTGAGATCAGGTCAAAGTCTAACCACAGAACCAACTCTGTTCTCTTCAGGAAACCTTCTGGAAGACATACCTGGGTGAGTAGAAACAGTTCAGACTGAATCGGCTCCAGTTCAAGAAATTAAATCAACATGTTCCTCAGTTGGCTTCTTCTTCTGTGGTCACTCAATAAGGAACCAACTGGAGAACCAGTCACTGAAAGGGTTAATGAATGCATCAGTTCTCTAGGGAGTCAGATCAGGCGTAGCTTAGCTTAGCTTAGCTTAAGGAAACTGCTAGCATGGCTGCACCTGTAGCGTGTGTGATGTGAGCGTTGGATGAACATGGCGGTGTTTGTTGAGCAGAGTTTATTCAGCTGTACTGCAAACACGAACAAAGTCCAGAACAGAGCGAGGACAATAACATCTGACAACACATCTGTCTTCGTGTCCATCTGTCCCTCTGTCCATCTCTGTTCTCCAGACTGTAAAGGAACTGAGATGAGGAGAACACAGGAGAACATCATCCTGGTCAGACAGTGTGTAGAAGGTAAGTAAGACAAAAGAGAGAACGTGGGACGGTTAACGTGGTCTTTGACTAACGCTGGACCCGTGTCCTCAGGTCAATGTGTCTCTGGTCAGGGACTCAACTATGAGGGAGACATCAACATTACTAAATCAGGACGAATGTGTCAGCACTGGAGACACAGCTTCCCCCATCCAATCAGCAGGTAACACACTAACAGCTAGCTAACAGCCAGCTAACAGCTAGCAGCAGATGTGTGATAGAACGGTTCCTCATGTTTCTTTGTGCAGGGAGTTTAACGTTTCAGAGCTGGGCAGCATCCTGAAGGAGAACTTCTGCAGGAACCCTGATGGACAGACAGACGGACCCTGGTGCTTCACCCAAGACCCGACGGTCCAGAAAGAGTCCTGCAGGGTCCCCATATGTGGCACGTATCTGCCAGCAGTCCACCTACATCCAGAAGCAGCAGAACCAGCAGAACCGACGGTTTAATGGATGCAGTGTGCTTGTCCTTCCAGGTCAGGACTTCGTCCCGCCCACTGTGGCCCCTAAACCCGTCCGAACCGGAGCCTGTTTGCCCAGTCATGGCATAGACTACATTGGGGACCTGGATGTTACCATGGCGGGCCACACCTGTCTGCAGTGGTCGTCTCCAGAGGCGACGGCTCTCAGCCTGGACAAGGAGTTCATCCCTGAGGTTCCTCTGCAGACCAACAAGTGCAGAAACCCCGACAACGACCCCGAGGGCCCCTGGTGCTTCGTGGAGGTCTCTGGGAACATCACCGTGGACTACTGTGACCTGCAGCTGTGTGGTAGGGGACAAACCCACCAGCCTGTCCAACTGTCTCTTACTCCATCCACCCGTCTCTTACCCCGCCCACCTGTCTCTTACCTGTCTCTTACCCCGTCCACCTGTCTCTTACCCCGTCCACCTGTCTCTTACCTGTCTACCTGTGTCTCCTAGATGACCCTCTGCTCGGTGAGGAGCAGACGACGGAGGCCGAGGGCATGGAGCGCTCCGTCCTGGGTCCGGCTAAGAAGCTGTTTTTCAGCCCTCGCACCTTTGGACAAGGAGAGAGCGGTGAGTGTCCTCCATGTCCTCTATGTCCTCCGTGTCCTCCAACTAACTGGTCAACAGCTCCGTAGGAGGCGTGTCAGGTTGAACTGCTTGGTAGTAATCAGATTACAGACTAGATCCTGGTTAGTGACTGATGGATGAACCGTGTGTCTGGTTCATCGTCTTCTAGATTGTGGACAACGTCCCCTGTTTGAAAAGCAGGGCAAGAAAGACGCGAAGGAGGACGAGCTGTTGGAGTCCTACAGAGAGAAGCGCATCGTCGGGGGCGACGAGGCCGAAGTGGCTTCAGCACCATGGTAACCAGCTTTACACCAATCAGTGTTGACTTCATCAGCGACTAAGACGTTGACGAGTTCAAACTAATATCTGATGATAAAAAGAGACGAGACTGGGACACGAGACCAGATATTATTTAGATAACCCCCGTCATAAACTAGCTCAACTAGCTCAACTAGCTAGCTGCTACTAGCCCAACTAGCTAGCTGCTACTAGCCCTGGGGCTACAGATGAGGAGGAAGGAGCATCAGTGTGATATCTCTGCAGCCTCCATCACTAAGATAACGATGAAGTCAAAGTCTCATCTAAGAACTTTACATGAAGGTATTGACCTCTGACCTTTGACTGACACATATTACACATGACACACTGATTAACGTAAGAATCCATCTATCAAAGACTAAAAGGCGTTTCCATCTGAACACTAAATCAAAGATGGCCGCCACCATCTGTCTGTGGGACATTCACTGACCCTGGGTCTGGTCTGAAGGCAGGTGATGCTGTACAAGCGAAGCCCTCAGGAGCTGCTGTGTGGAGCCAGTCTGGTCAGCGATCAATGGATCGTCACGGCGGCTCACTGCATCCTCTACCCGCCCTGGAACAAGAACTTCACCTCCGACGACATCCTAGTCCGCCTGGGGAAACACTACCGAGCCAAGTAGGACGTCCTCCCCGTCCCGGTGAGTTCTCCGATCACGCCGCCGCTGACTGACGAGGACGTTTTTCCATCGTTGTCCAGGTTTGAACGCGGCACCGAGAAGATCGTAGCCATCGACGACATCATCGTGCACCCCAAGTACAACTGGAAGGAGAACCTGAACCGTGACATCGCTCTGCTGCACATGAGACGGCCAATCACGTTCACCGATGAGATCCACCCCGTCTGCCTGCCCAGCAAGAAGATCGCCAAGACGTAAGACAAACGCTCCGTCCTCCACTGAGCCGGGAGAACCCATCCCCTGGCCCTCTGATTGGTCCACTGAGCACCAATCACAGGGCTCCTAGCCTCGGTTGCTTGTTTAGACAAACAGTAGCCATGCAGGTGTTCATTCCCACACTAAGAGTCTAAAGGTAACAAGGAGGAGAGACAACAAAGGTTAGCAGTCATGCCAACATTAGCAAACACTGGAAAAATGACGTTTTCAGTTGATGTTTGTTTAATTCCACCTCTCCATCCCCAACAGTGTTAGCTTTAATGCTAACTACTGGTTTCCAAGGTCTTTCTATGGTAATTGAGCCCACATGGCCCTCTCATCCAATCAGAGGGCTCCTACCCTTTGTCGAGCCCTGACTTCCTGTGCTACTGTTGCTAGGTTTGACAAACGGGAGCCATGTTGGGTCCGTTCCCATAGAAAGACATGATGACCTGTATTAAAAGAGTCCAGATCTCGCCCTGGACCCAAACATTTTGACTTTAGGAGCCCTCTGATTGGTGGCCAGCAGACCAGACCAGTCAGGAGACAAAGGTGGTCCCTCTGAAAGGGTTAGGGGGGAGCTGGATGTCTGTCTTTGAAGCGACACCGTTACTACGACCTTTGTGTCCTGGTGGTCCAACGTTGTCCAGGGTTTTCCTTCGTGTCCTTTTCCCCCCAGGCTGATGACCGAGGGCTTTAAGGGCCGAGTGACCGGCTGGGGGAACCTGAAGGAAACCTGGAACCCTGCACAGAGAAACCTACCCACGGTCCTCCAGCAAATCCATCTACCAATCGTGGACCAGACCACCTGCCGCAGCTCCACCTCTGTCAAGATCACCAACAACATGTTCTGTGCCGGTAACGTTTCATCTTAGCAGGGTAGCACCGAGACTCTGGAGGAACCCGGCTTTAACACCGGCTGTGTTGCAGGTTATAAACCAGAAGAGAGCCGACGAGGCGACGCCTGCGAGGGAGACAGCGGTGGACCGTTTGTGATGAAGGTGAGAACAGACGAAGCTGACGTCAAACTAAACGTCAAACTAAACGCACCAACCAGCAGGTGGCTCCGTGGCCCTGGAGCAACTCCACACTATAACAGACTTAATGACAGACGGTTGTATTCATTTCATTTATTAGATTTATTTTTCAGATTTCATTCATTAATCGTTTTCATTCCTCGTCTGTTCAGTACCCGGCTGAGAACCGCTGGTATCAGATCGGCATCGTGTCGTGGGGTGAGGGCTGCGACCGCGACGGGAAGTACGGCTTCTACACCCACCTGTTCAGGATGACCCGCTGGATGAGGAAGGTCATCGAAAAGACGGGAACAGACGACGAAGACTAGACACACACACACTTCCTGTTCTCCCTGTCAAGCAGGACCATGCCAATAAAGTTTGTTCAAATCCCGACAGCCCTCGTCTCTGGTCTCATTAACGTCTGGACACATGACTGACAGGTTTTAGAGAGGAACAGGGACACAGTCACTCATGAAGCAACTGATCTGTCCAGTCCCGCTGAAGGACCATCTCCACGGGTCAGGCCTCGCCCGCCGCCTCGCCGTCGGTCGTCCCGTGTGTCAGCAGGTGTCTGTTCAGGTGAGTTTTGCGGGTGTAGCTCTTGGGACAGTAGGCGCAGGCGTAGGGACGGACGCTGCTGTGGGACAACATGTGCTTCTTCAGGTCGAACTTCCTCCGTAAACATTTGCCGCATTCTGGACACGAGAACGGCTTCTCACCTGGAACACAGACACACAGGGGGTTAGCTGTCGGATCAGATCGGGACGTCCCCAGTCGGGAGCTTCCCGTCTTACCGGTGTGGATCCTGCGGTGTTCGGTCAGGTGGCAGGAGATGGAGAAGGCCTTGCCACAGTCCTGGCAGACGTAGGGCCGTTCCCCAGTGTGAGTCCTCATGTGTTTCTGCAGGTCGCCTCCGGACGGCCAGCCCTTACCGCACACCGTGCACACGTACGGCCGCTCCCCCGTGTGCCGCCGCACGTGCACGTTGAGGCCGGCGAGCGCCGTGAAGTCTTTGGGGCAGTAGGGGCAGCGGTAGGGCCTCTCCCCGGTGTGGGTCCTCAGGTGGCCCTCCAGGCCGTCCCGGGTCTTGAAGCGTTTGCCGCACTGAGGACACAGGAAGCGGCTCTCGGTGGAGTGGCTGGCCTGGTGGGAGTGCAGACCCGTGAGAGAACCGTACGTCTTGGAGCACTGGTCGCACTGGAAGGAGCGGGACGCGTGAGTCCGTTGGTGGATACGAAGCTGGGTCACTCCTGCAGACACCAAGAGACCGGGGGTTAGAGACCAGGGGTAAGGGACTGGGGGTAAGAGACCAGGGGTAAGAGACCAGGGGTAAGAGACCGGGGATAAGAGACCGGGGGTAAGAGACCAGGGGGTTAGAGACCAGGGGGTTAGAGACCAGGGGGTTAGAGACCAGGGGTAAGAGACCGGGGGTAAGAGACTGGGGGTAAGAGACCAGGGGTTTAGAGACCAGGGGTAAGAGACCAAGGGGGTAAGAGACTGGGGGTAAGAGACTGGGGGTAAGAGACCAAGGGGGTAAGAGACTGGGGGTAAGAGACTGGGGGTAAGAGACCGGGGGTAAGAGACCAGGGGTAAGAGACCAGGGGTTTAGAGACCAGGGGTTTAGAGACCAGGAGTAGACCCAAGGAGGAGGATAAGGAGTAACAGCTGTAGACATGATTTAAACACATGGACCATGGAACAGGTGTGAACCCTGACCTGAGGAGCGGCCCCTCTACGTGGGTCCTTACCTGAGAAGGTCTGCTCACAGAAGCGACAGCTGTACCGGGGCCGGGCCCCCTCCACCGAGTGGCTCTGCAGGTGCCTCAGCAGCTGAGTCTGAGAGCTGAAGGTCTGGGAGCACACGGTGCAGCCCAGGTCAGACGGGCCGTGCTGCTGCAGGCGGTGGACGTCCCGCTCCTTGGCCGACTCAAACACCTGATCACACCTGCTGCAGGGGAAGCCCTCCCCGTCCAGGTGGCTCTGGGCCCCGTCCAGGTGGCTCTGGGCCCCGTCCAGGTGGCTCCGACCCCCGTCCAGGTGGCTCTGCTTGTGACTGGTCAGACTGGACAGGTGGTGGAAGTCCTTGCCGCACCGCCCGCAGCGGTAGACGGGACGCGCTCGGTGGCTGCGCCGGTGCGACAAGAGCTCGGCGCCACTTCTGAAGACGGCGTCGCACTGGAAGCAGGAGTGGGTCCCAACGGGACGGGGTTCTGGGGGGGCGGGCTCTTCCTCGGGGGGGCGGGGCTCCTCTGCGACCCCAGTCAAGGCGGAGCCGCAGGACTTGTTGGTGCGCAGGTGTCGGATGACCTGCAGACAGTCACAGCTGATCCAACACGCTCACAAACACACACACACTCTGACGCCGACACTCACCTGAGAGCGGTAGATGAAACACCTGGAACACCCGGGACACCTGTGGGCCACACGCTGGGAATTATGGGAAATGCTGTACAGAGCGTTAGCCGGGACCTCAGAGCTCGACTCACCTGGACACCAGAGAACTGGGATGAAGAGCCAACACACACTCACACTAATACACACACTGACACTAAGACACACACTGACAGTACACACACATATTATATTGGTTGTGTGTGTGATAATGTGTGTGTGTGTGTGTGTGTGTGTGTGTTACCTGTGTCCTGTGACCCGTGGACCAGGTGTCCAGGTGAGTCTTTCCACCTGACAGGAACAAGGTGAAGATTAGAGCAGCGTTGAGGACAGTGGACGGTCCAGGACGGGACAAATCGTCTCACCTGTCCACCTCCACCTCCACAAGTGTGACCGGACGCTGGACTCCGCCCTCACCGGACGCGTTCCGACCAATCACAGGCTCCTCCTGTTCGTCCTCCGTCGTCGCCACCACCTCCACCTTCACCAGCTCCGCGTCCAGCTGCAGGGGACGGTCCACGTCAGGGACGGCGTCTGATTGGACGTCTGCGTTGGCGGGAGGAGGCTGTGGGTTGGTCAGTCTGGTGAGGAGGGGGTGGGACCAGGCGGAGAGGAGGGTCTTCTCAGAGTCGGCACCAACTGAAGGAAACCAAGAGTCAGGGGAGACTGAACGAGTCGGGTTCTGCTCGGGTTCTGCGTCGGGGTTCCCTACCTGTGGTCGTAGCTCGTCCCAGTGAACAGCTCTGATTGGTCAGGAGCTCCTTTAGCTCCTCTCCGTCTGTCTGATGGAGACAGTCCTCCACGCCAGCGGGGGCAGCGTGGAGCCAGGAGGCAGCCTGACAGAGACACGGACAATCAGAGGACGACCGGCTACACATGCTAACAGGCTAACATGCTAACTGGCTAACAGGCTAACATGCTAACTGGCTAACAGGCTAACATGATAACAGGCTACACAGGCTAACATGCTAACAGGCTAACAGGCTAACATGCTAACATGCTAACAGGCTAACAGGTTAACTGACCTGCTTGAAGTCGGGGATGGGGAACAGCTGCTCCAACCTGGACAGGAAGTCCAATATGAGGGACTGGAGGGCGGAGTCAAAGCGCTGGTCGAAGACTTCCTGGAAGACAAACACAGCGTTGTCGTGGCAACCATCAAGAGTTCAGGGAGCCGCTGAGTCCACACTGACCTGCAGGAGACGCCGAGACTCAGCGGGACAGTCTCTGCTCAGAGCTGACAGAGCAGAGCGACAGGCGTCCAGCTCCTCGTCCAGCTCCTCGTCCCGCTCCTCGTCCCTCTCTTTGTCCCGCTCCTCGTCCAGCTCCTCGTCCCGCTCCTCGTCCCGCTGCTGAGAGAAAAGACAAACCACATGTCGAACATCATGACGCCTCCTCAAAGCTTGTGGGGCGCCCCCTGGTGTCTGGCTGCAGTCTAGGCCATAAGCCCCGCCCCCTCTGATGAAGTTATCTGACGCTATACAAACAGGAAGTGACGTCATGATTGACGGTTGCCATGACAACGTGACAGTGAGGTTGTCATTAGCTAGCTGGCTACGTTAGCATTTACAGTCTGTTTCCATGATGGAGCTGGATTTAAAAGGAGGCGGAGCAAAGAGCAGAGTTAACCAATCACCAGAGAGTCTAGAGGGAGAGTGGGCGGGGCATCAATAACGTGGCTCCACCCTCAGAACTGATCAGACTCCCTTTGACCAACGGGAGGACTGTTGTTTTCTACAGTCTTTTCTCTAAACCGGGACCAGGACGTCCCGTCTCACCGTTGCCTTGGAGACGGAGCAGGCCTTGTCCAGGGGGGCGTGGACGTCAGGCGGGTGGACGGCAGGCGGGTGGACGTCAGACAGAGCGACCTGGAGAGAGAGACGTTGAGGAGTCATTTAAAAAGCAGGAGGACGAGGAGGACACGAGGTCAAAGGTCGTTCACCTTGGTCCTCAGAGCCAGCTGCAGCAGTGTCCTCTGTCTGTCCGTCAGCAGCTGGGGGACGGCCTCCGTTACCAGGGAAACAAAGTCTCCCAGCATCCCATAATGCTTCACACTCTGCTGCCGCGCGATCTGCCACATGGCCGCCGTCAGCAGACGGAGAGGAGGGACGAGGAGGCGCAGGGACGCCAGGGGGACAGGGGGGGACAGGGGGACAGGGGAGGCCAGGGGGACAGGGGAGGCCAGGGGGACAGGGGACGCTGTGGATCAAGACATAAAAGACGTCAACCAGGGCGTAGGTCCATTGAGTCTGCACCACGTCCCAACATGTCCCAATGGGGACGTCTACTGGAGGTGAAGACACATGAGACAGACACGATGAACATCTACAGGGAAACGAAACCAGACTCCATTAAAAAAACTCGTGATTTAAGAAGAGAACCAGAACTGTGTCCCAGAGCAGCGCCGCAGGTTTCTGTTAAAGTTCATTGACCTCTACAGGTGGGCCCGTCTCTGCCATCAATGATAATCAATAATTATTAATTATTAGAATAACGATGGGACCAGAGGGTAAAACATCACATTGACATATGGAATGTTTTCAGATAACTTTTATTAAAATAATTAAAGTTTGATTTGTTGAACTGCGCCGAGTTAAAGTTTACCTCCATGTGACTGTAAAGCAGCTGTTAGTTTGAGTCTCTGAAGCATTTAACCTTTAAAAAAGACACAACTTGTTAAAAATGACCGATTATCACATAGAGTTCGGATCGGACCCGTCCCACAAGTAGAGTTAGCTGGCTAACGCTGGAGAATGAAGCCGCCGGGACAAGAAGGAGACGCGATTAAAGGACAGAGAACCAGCGGAGAACCAGCGGAGAACCAGAGGAGAACCAGCGGAGAACCAGCGGAGAACCAGCGGGAGGACGTACCCATTCCTTCTGCAGCCGCACACGGACCACAGTCTACGGATCAGACGTTCAAAACAACCCGCTGACACCAGGCTAGCTGGACAAGCTAACGGCTAACTGCTGTTTACGGTCCAGCCCCTGGCTCCGCCTCCTTAACCCCGGAAGTTAAAACCAATTATGCCCGAGTACGCATGTGCAAATGGAGAGTTAACGAGAGTTTTTATTTTATTTTAAAACAAATCATTAATTTTAAACATAAAACATATCTGATGTAAATTAGAATTTGATTCAAAAACGTTGTTTATTAAAGAAATAACAAAAATCTTCTTCTGTCAAACCAGAATAATTAAAACATGAATGAATCACTGGTGGAGCTTTGTCTCCCTCTGGTGGTGAAGAGATGAACTACATGAAGTCAGTTTACTGTGATGATCACTGCCCTCTGGTGGCCGCACTGAGGAACTGCAGCTGAACAACACGCTGTAAAAAATAACCACGACAGTAAAGAAAAAACAAATACTTAAAGCAACACTGTAAATAAAAGAAAGACAAGTTCATTCATTCATTCATCTTCTGTACCCGCTTAGTCCTGTTAAGGGTCATGGGGGTCTGCTGGAGCCTATCCCAGCTGTCATTGGTCTAGAGGGGGGTCCACCCTGGACAGGTCTCCAGTCTATCCCAGCTGTCATTGGTCTCGAGGGGGGGTCCACCCTGGACAGGTCTCCAGTCTATCCCAGCTGTCATTGGTCTAGAGGGGGGGTCCACCCTGGACAGGTCTCCAGTCTATCCCAGCTGTCATTGGTCTCGAGGGGGGGTCCACCCTGGACAGGTCTCCAGTCTATCCCAGCTGTCATTGGTCTCGAGGGGGGGTCCACCCTGGACAGGTCTCCAGTCTATCCCAGCTGTCATTGGTCTAGAGGGGGGGTCCACCCTGGACAGGTCTCCAGTCTATCTCAGCTGTCATTGGTCTAGAGGGGGGGTCCACCCTGGACAGGTCTCCAGTCTATCCCAGCTGTCATTGGTCTCGAGGGGGGGTCCACCCTGGACAGGTCTCCAGTCTATCCCAGCTGTCATTGGTCTAGAGGGGGGGTCCACCCTGGACAGGTCTCCAGTCTATCTCAGCTGTCATTGGTCTAGAGGGGGGGTCCACCCTGGACAGGTCTCCAGTCTATCCCAGCTGTCATTGGTCTAGAGGTGGGTCCACCCTGGACAGGTCTCCAGTCTATCCCAGCTGTCATTGGTCTAGAGGGGGGGTCCACCCTGGACAGGTCTCCAGTCTATCACAGGGCTAACACAGAGAGACACTCACACCTACGGCCAATTTAGAATCACCAATGAACCTAACCAGCATGTCTTTGGACGGTGGGAGGAAGCTGGAGAACCTGGAGAGAACCCACGCAGACACAGGGAGAACATGCAGACTACACACAGAAAGGAACCAGTGGGCCTGGATTAGAACCCAGAACCTTCTGGCTGAGAGGCATCAGTGCTAACCACCTCGCCACTGAGCCGCCCAGAAAGACAAGTTGCACTGTAAAATATACCACCAAAAGACGCACTATAAAAAAGTGTAATTGAAAGACAGAATACACTGTAAAAAAGATAAACAATTATATGCATTGTAAAAAATAGCAACCAGGAGATACACTGTAAAAAAGACAAACGGAAAATGCACTGTAAAAACATAAAAGATATACTGTAAGAAACGACAGAAGAGAAGATGCACTATAAAAAATTTAAAGATGAGATAGATTGTAAAATACATTGAACCTAAGATTCACTGTGAAAACGCATACAACCTGGAAATGTACTGTAAAAAATACGAAGAGCAACACTGTAAAAAAATGAAAGACAAGTTGCACTGTAAAATATACCACCAGAAGACGCACTGTAAAAAATACATTTTAAAGTGTAATTGAAAGACAGAATACACTGTAAAAAAGATAAACAATTACATGCACTGTAAAAAATAGCAACCAGGAGATACACTGTAAAAAGACAAATGGAAAATGCACTGTAAAAACATAAAACCTGGTGATGTACTGTAACAAACGACAGAAGAGGAGATGCACTATAAAAATATAAAGATAAGATAGATTGTAAAAGACACTAAACCCAAGATGAACTGTAAAAGTGCATACAACCTGGAAATGTACTGTAAAAAATACGAAGAGCAACACTGTATAAAAAAAATGAAAGACAAGTAACACTGTAAAATATGTCACCAGAAGTCGCACTGTAAAAACAACAAATGGGACATGCATTTCAAGAAAAGAAAAAGAGGAAATGCACTGTTAAAAAAGGCAGAACAGGAGCTACACTGTAAAAATGAATGTGTAATATACACTGTAAAGTGTAAATGAAAGACAGAATACACTGTAAAAAAGACAAACGGAAGATGCACTGTAAAAACATGAGACCTGGAGATGTACTGTAACAAATGACAGAAGCTGTGAAGTCAATCACCTCCCTCTTGCCCTGCACAGACACACACTCAACCCTCCCCCCAGACAACCAGGAAATGTACTGCAAAAAAATAAAAAGTAAAAAAAATGAAAGACAGGTTACACTGTAAAATATACCACCAGAAGACATGTACTTTAAAAAAAGAAAATCAGGTTTGCACTGTAAAAATGAATGTGTAATACACGCAGTAAAGTGTAACTGAGAGACCGGCTACACTATAAATGGGAAAAAAAGGATATGCACTGTAAAAACAATTCAAACCCTAACATACTTTATGAAAAATTGAGAGAATACACTCTAAAAAAACAACTATGAGATCAACTGTATACATGTCAGACAGGAGATGGATTCTAAAATTAAAGAAGAGCTGCACTTTAAAATAGATGAAAAAAGATACACTGATGAAATGACAAAAGCACATGCAATTTAAAAACTGAAACAATAAGAAAGATAAAAAATATACACTGTAAAACATATAAAGCCAGCAAATGCACTGTGCAAATAATGAACAGGAGTAAAACTGAGAAAAAGATGCACTGTAAGAAATTGGATTATACAATCAAATCAACAAATGCACTGTATAAAACGATAAACAGGGCAATCACTTAAAAACTGTAATCCATAAGATACACTGTTAAATAATACAACCAGCAGATGCACTGCATAAAACACACACAGAACATGAACTGTAAAAAACTTAAACAACATGACAGACACCATGTACTGATAAATGGTAAAAAAGACACCCACGACATGCACTGTAAAAACGACAGGAAATGTACTGTAGAAGTAAGAACCATGAGAAATATTCAGGTGTTCAGATGAAACTCTGTTTTGTTTATGAAGTAACTTTGATTCTCAGAATAAAAATCTGTCAAACCACAGAATGACATTTAAACATGAATGAATCACTGGTGGAGCTTTGTCTCCCTCTGGTGGTGAAAGGATGAACTATATGAAGTCAGTTTACTGTGATGATCACTGCCCTCTGGTGACCACACTGAGGAACTGCAGCTGAACAACACGCTGTAAAAAATAACCACGATGACATTCATTCATTCATTCATTCATCTTCTATACCCGTTTAGTCCTGTTAAGGGTCACGGGGGTCCGCTGGAGCCTATCCCAGCTGTCATCGGGCGAGAGGCAGGGGTACACCCTGGACAGGTCGCCAATCCATCGCAGGGCCACACACAGAGACAGACAATCATTCACACTCACATGCACACCTACGGCCAATTTAGAATCACCAGTTAACCTAATGAGCATGTCTTTGGATGGTGGGAGGAAGCTGGAGAACCTGGAGAGAACCCACGCAGACACAGGGAGAACATGCAAACTCCACACAGAAAGGCCAGCCGGCCCATGGATTCGAACCGGTGACCTTCTTGCTGTGAGGCATCAGTGCTAACCACCTCGCCACTGTGCTGCCCACCACGATGACATACATTACAAAAAGAAAGACTGACAAACACTGTAAAAGATAAGACAAAATTGAACATCCACTGTGAAAAAAACAAAAAAAACAACAACAAAAAAAACAAAAAACAGGAAATGCACTGTAAAAATAACAAGGAAATTCAATGTAAAAAACAGACAGAGAAGAAGATGCACTCTAAAAACATACAACCTGGGGATGTACTGTAAAAATTACATTGAGTTAGACAGTAAAGAGAGTTTCAACACTGTAAAAGAGTCAAACAGACAAGACAGAAATAATGCACTGTAAAAAAATTCAACCATGAGCAACACTGCCAGAAGTACTTAGTGTTTATTGACTCATCTGAATATTTTACAGGCTTCTAATGTCGTCACGTAGGTTTTTATTCTTTGTTGATTAGTTGTGATTGACAGCTGTGGTTCTATTTACTACTTTAACTTCCTCTTCCTCTTTTTCCTTGGGTATGTTGTGTCTCCTCCTCCAGCAGCTCTCAGAGTGTTTCATGGTTTCACTTTCACCAGGATCGTGTCTCAGATGATTTTCTCCGTGTCAACCTCCATCTGAAGGTAATGAAGTAGTTTTTAATGTTTTCTTCTTTAAGAGTCAGAGCTGAACGTTTAGAGTCCAGGTGAAGGAGTCTGAACCAGGTTAGAGGCTGGTGATGGTGGTTGAAGGGAAGGTTTAGTTGTTTTAGTGACTGATAGAAATAAAGGCTGTGGACGTCGACAGATGAAAGAAATCAGTCAAACTAAACGGAACGAGACGTTTTTACTCTTCTCTTA
>NC_140357.1:14202509-14258009 GCF_963514085.1 Chelon labrosus | reverse complement strand
AAATTAAACCTGAAAAAGAAATTACTGCCAGGTCATGAGACTATGAACTGATCTATGAAGGAGTGACAGCAGCTCCATGTCAGATCAGTTCAGACTGAGGGGGCTCTGCACCAACACTGTGGTTACTTCACGTTTCCTGTTTGTTTCTGACCACAGCAGGAAGTTTAAATGTCCCTACTTCATCCCACAGACCTTCAGCTGCACGTCCTACCGTTCTCTACTGTAAAACAGCTGCTGTCAGATTTACTGTAATGTACTGGAGCAAAGCTTCACTGAACATTAATCATGACATTAAGTGATGAGTGAAGTGTTTAAAGAGCAGCAGAAAATTTTGATGGTGAAGAGGTGAAGGTGTGTTCTGTCTCTAGTTGTAGCTCCACAGTCTGTTTCCCTGAGTCGGAGCTCAGAGTCGTCTGGATGAAGGAGGTTAATCATTAATAAGCAGCAGTGCTTGTTTCTGATAACTGAGGCCTGAGCTCTGACTGTCTGTGTCTTTATGTGGACAGCAGCTCCATTAAATACACATGGAGACAGACTGAGGGTCAGTGAAGGCATCATGTGTGTCCTCCATGGCTCCATCTAGTGGACTGATAGTAGAAGCTTCAAGCAGAGAAGAGGAGCAGCTGAGATGGTTTCAGTGGATGTTCAGATGAATGATGTGTGTTTCCTCTGCAGGTGAAGGACAAAGTGTGAGCTGATGTGAATTCAGCAGCATGGACCAGAGTGAGGACAGACAGGAGGGAGTCCGTCCCTCTACAACCACTCTGAACCAGAGCAAAGCTCAGAGGTGAGAGGACCATCTCTAAGTGTTGTGAGTTAAAGACGTCACTCCAAGACACCAGGACACTGGACAGAAAGGTTAAGAGTCCAGGACTATATTCAAGCTTCATAAGCCTTGAGCAGCAGCCTGATGTTGAACTGTGAGCAGTGACATCCAGCTGAATAACCACAGCCTGCTCACACCAGGATTATCTTTCTGTGCATGGTGTAGTTACAGCTCAGTGTTTGAGGATTTCATTCATAGTCCACTAGTTTGACTTCTTCTACAGCACATTCAAGTCCATTCAAGTCCTGTTTATTGTCACTTCCACAAGATGTTGATGAAAACATGCAGAGGTGTCAGATCCTGTTTGTCCTGGTCCCACTGTGCTACATACACAACAACTACTAGAAGAGCAACTACTGCTGCTCTACTGCAACATGTTGCCACTAAACAGAAGATCAACACAATCTACAAGTGGAACGTTGAACTAACCAGTGAATGTCCACTGTTACTGAGATCTACAACTACACAGGATAGCTGCAAGTCAAATGAATGAGCAGCGCTACTGATAGGTGTACAGGCTAACTGTAGCTCCTAGATTTAACTAGAGTACTGAGCCTTCTTGACAGCGCTGCTACTCAGCCATACTTTTTAATACTTTGGTACTGTACGCACTTAATGTCTGCTCTGATCCTGTGTGCTACTGTTCTATCCACTGTGGATCAATAACGGACCATCTCATCTGAAACTAACTCTGAAGAAGATCACTCTGTCTATAAAGTCTGTTTCAGCTGAGAGAACGTCAGAGATGAGACCAACAACAGAAACTAGAGAGCATGTTGTGATGGGACGTTGATCTCAAACAGTTTCATGTGAGGTTAAAGGTCGGCCGCTCCCTGCAGAAGTAACCAGCTGCTTATCATCAACATAGATCATTGTCCAAGGTTCAAGGGCCCAACAAGCTGTTCTAAGAGCCTCCATAAGCACAAAGTACCTGAGAATGAAACGTCTGTGGCTTCAGACAGCGTGCTCACATTATGTCAGAGTTTATGATGACTGAGTTCTCAGAAACCTCTACACAGACCTGTCAGTCATTCATCAGTAAAACCATCTCCCCCATCTCTCTGCAGCCTTCAGCCCCTCAGACCTGCCCATGTGGTCTCTGGGGACCAGGCTGAACTCCCACCGTTGGACAATGAAGCCGTCGTTACAGCAGGTATGTTTTTACTGTGTTACCTGGAGTTGAACCTGAAGCTCAGGTGAGATGTAGAGATGGTTCACAGCAGACGGTTGGATGAACTGATTAAAATGAAATGTTCCAACGAGGAACCGGAAAACGAGAACTGTTTGTACATCAGTTAGTATTCAGGGGTGGGGGGGGCAGATGGTTATCTGCTCTTCAGATAACCATCTTCAGATATCTGTAGACTTCACGTGGCAGGTAAGACTGAGGGATCCCTGCAGGGAACAGAGGAAATATGACTTCTCTGAAAGTTTCAGAATGTCTGAATGGACGTGTCCTTGTTCCTGTAGAGGAGTTGGTTGCCAGCATGCGGACTGAGATGGTGAAAAGGGTGACGAGAGAAGTCCTTACACAGCTCCTTGAGGCCCTCGTAACAGACGGTGTCTTGACTGAGTTGGAGAAAGAATCGATATCTGAGAAGAACCCAGTCAGAGCAGAAAAGGTACGCCACTTCATTGACACTGTGAAGAAAAAGGGAGAGAAGGCCTGCAGGAAGATGATCCAACGTCTTCAGTCCATAGATCCTGCTCTTTCCTGTCACCTGGGTTTGTCCTCTGATCAACCTGCTCAGAAAGGTGAGGCCACGTGTTTCTCTGGTGATGGTTGTGTTCACGTTTGCTTGAGCAGAGTAACTCAGAAGATCTGACCAGATGTCAGGATACGTTTATGTATAAATGCAGATAGTTCCAAAGGGTCCAGTTAGTCTTATTTGATGCCATATACAGTACAACTGATCTACAACACATCAGATGATGATGATGATTGTCTGTTG
Source organism: Chelon labrosus (assembly GCF_963514085.1). Taxonomy (NCBI): domain Eukaryota; kingdom Metazoa; phylum Chordata; class Actinopteri; order Mugiliformes; family Mugilidae; genus Chelon; species Chelon labrosus. Next base: position 14,255,231 of record NC_140357.1, on the reverse strand, counting down.
TTTTATCATTCAGAGGCTCTTGACAGGTGTCAACGTGAACTTAAATCTGCTCTGAAGGAGAAGTTCCAGTGTGTGTTTGAGGGGATTGCTAAAGCAGGAAAGTCAATTCTTCTGAATGAGATCTACACAGAGCTCTACATCACAGAGGGAGGGACTGCAGAGGTCAATGATGAACATGAGGTCAGACACATTGAAACAGCATCCAGAAAACTAGACGGACCAGAAACAACCATCAGACAAGAAGACCTCTTTAAAGCCTCACCTGGAAGACATGGACCAATCAGAAGAGTGATGACAAAGGGAGTGGCTGGCATTGGGAAAACAGTCTTAACACAGAAGTTCACTCTGGACTGGGCTGAAGACAAAGCCAACCAGGACATCCTCTTCATATTTCCATTGACTTTCAGAGAGCTGAATGTGTTGAAAGAGAGAAAGTTCAGCTTGGTGGAACTTGTTCATCACTTCTTTACTGAAACCAAAGAAGCAGGAATCTGCAGCTTTGAAGAGTTCCAGGTTGTGTTCATCTTTGACGGTCTGGATGAGTGTCGACTTCCTCTGGACTTCCACAACACTGAGATCCTGACTGATGTTACAGAGTCCACCTCAGTGGATGTGCTGCTGACAAACCTCATCAGGGGGAAACTGCTTCCCTCTGCTCGCCTCTGGATAACCACACGACCTGCAGCAGCCAATCAGATCCCTCCTGAGTGTGTTGACATGGTGACAGAGGTCAGAGGGTTCACTGACCCCCAGAAGAAGAAGTACTTCAGGAAGAGATTCAGAGATGAGGAGCAGGCCAGCAGGATCATCTCCCACATCAAGACATCACGAAGCCTCCACATCATGTGTCACATCCCAGTCTTCTGCTGGATCACTGCTACAGTTCTGGAGGATGTGTTGAAAACCAGAGAGGGAGGAGAGCTGCCCAAGACCCTGACTGAGATGTACATCCACTTCCTGGTGGTTCAGGCCAAAGTGAAGAAGGCCAAGTTTGATGGAGGAGCTGAGACAGATCCACACTGGAGTCCAGAGACCAGGGAGATGATTGAGTCTCTGGGAAAACTGGCTTTTGATCAGCTGCTGAAAGGAAACCTGATCTTCTATCAATCAGACCTGACCAAGCGTGACATCGATATCAGAGCAGCCTCAGTGTACTCAGGAGTGTTCACACAGATCTTTAAAGAGGAGAGAGGACTGTACCAGGACAAGGTGTTCTGCTTCGTCCATCTGAGCGTTCAGGAGTTTCTGGCTGCAGTCTACATGATCCACTGTTACACCAACAGGAAGATAGAGGTGCTGGAGGACTTCCTGGGAAGAAACTACAACAAGTCACCTCTGGATGAATTTCTGAAAAGAGTCGTGATTAAATCCCTGGAGAGTAAAAATGGTCACCTGGACCTGTTAGTTCGCTTCCTTCATGGCCTCTCTCTGGAGTCCAACCAGAGACTCTTAGGAGATCTGCTGGGTCAGACAGAGAACAGTCCAGAAATCATCCAGAGAGCCATCAACAACCTGAAGAAGATGAACACTGATAAAATCTCTCCTGACAGAAGCATCAACATCTTCCACTGTCTGATGGAGATGAACGACCTCTCAGTTCATCAGGAGATCCAAGAGTTCCTGAAGTCAGAGAACAGATCAGAGGAACTCTCTGAGATCCACTGCTCAGCTCTGGCCTACATGCTGCAGATGTCAGAGGAGGTTCTGGATCAGTTGAACCTGGATCAGTACAGAACATCAAAGGAGGGACTACGGAGACTGATCCCAGCTGTGAGGAACTGCAGAAAGGCTCGGTGAGTCCTGATGTGATCATTAACAGAATCAATCAGTGGAGATTAGTAGTTTAGTTCTTCAGACGTTCTCATTCTTCTTCAAACAGTGTTCCACTTGTTCACTGCAAACATCACAGTCAGTTGTATTTAGTCCCAGATGTTCTCCAGCTGTTTAAAGCTGTTCTTCTAGTTATTGACTCTTTTCTTTCTATTCCTCTGTCTTATTATTCTCTCCATCAGTAAGTTAGTTTAGCTGAAGCAGCCTCTGAGGCCTCACGTTACAATGATGAGAGGATATTGAAGGCTGTTTCTAGAGTACAGAATAATCCTGAAGTCAGTGAAGTGGCTCCACATCAACATCTATCTTAAGCTTGTTAAGATCAACATGAGCCACCGTAAACTACTGATCATCCCACACAGAGACTGACCCATCAATGGAGCATTTTATTGACTGAGTTCAACGTTTCATTTTAAGGAGAGAAGTCGAGTCACATGGTCTTGTTTTTATGTCTTTCTTTCTATTTGTTTCCTGTCTTGTGCTGTAGAGAAGAGTTGAAGCAGGAAATGCTCAGAGGTCTGAATATATAAGAGTAGAACGGTAGAAGTCTGAATTGTTAAAGAGGTCAGAGTTTAGTTTGGCAGATAAAACCCTGAGAACATCTTTGTGATGACTTGATGGTGAAAAGAATTCAACCTGATTGTTTGTTCATTGTGTTTGTGCTGAACAACTAAAGTTGAGCCAGTCCTGTGTCCTCCACATGGAAATACTTCACCATGTTCATACTGAATGATGTCCAGGTCTGAGGTTGTCAAGTGATGGGTTTCATTTGTGTTGGACTAAAGACTAAAAGTTTCACGTGTGGACTGAAGCTGACGGCAGCAGGTCCACGGCAGAGATCATCTTTCCAACTGGAATTGTTCACTGAGCTGAACTCAGTCAAAAGATCCAGAGTCCATTAAACAGTGAAGACAGTCCAGATGTTTGTCTCATCCAGATGTCCTCATGATGGGATCAGATCCACTGACAGACTGTGGACAGTCTGGAAGCCTCAATATAACTCAGTGTTGTCTCCATTCATCTGCACATTCAACTAAACAAAGGTCTGAGAGAGATGATGAGAATGATTGTTTCCTGTGAAACACAGTCAGAGAAGATTAGCTGAACCACTGATGTGGAGACAAAAGGTCCAACGGGATGTGTCCAACTGTCCACTCATTAAACCCATCATGTTCATAGAAATGTCTTCTTCCATCATAACAGATTTTATTTCTTTGTCTCATGACAGACTTTTTCACTGTGAACTCTCAGAGAGTCACTGTGAAGTCTTGGCCTCAGCTCTGAAGTCCAACCCCTCCCATCTGAAACATCTGGACCTGAGTCTAAGCAGCCTGAAGGATTCAGGAGTGAAGCTGCTGTCTGCTGAACTGGAGAGTCCAAAATGTAAACTGGAGACTCTGGGGTCAGTTTTCCTTTATTTTCTTATCAGGCTTCTGAAGAATGGAGATCCAGTTTAGATGAGTTCTCTTGTCAGGACTGTCAGATAGAAAAGGAGCTCAAAGAGTTTAAATGAAGGAGCATCATGTTCCTGAACATCAGCAGGTATCTCCTCAGCCATCGGTGGTGGGTCTGATCTGGACCAAAATACATGTGTAACAAAACAAAGGGAATACCTGAAAAGTTAACGAAGTTTAACTGAATGAAACTGATGGTGGTCGATAGTTTTGTCTGTGGTCCTCAATGATGAGGTCACAGAGACCTTAAAAGCAGGAAGAGATCCCAACTGCCCTCCTTTTGACTCTGGAACACATGGCTCGTATGGTAAGTAACTCAACAATTCACTTAAATAACGCACGTTTGAAATGAACTAGTTTGAAACTTAATACTTCTCTGAGTCTGATTTTATATGGAAAAGTTGGAGTATAATTTGTAACCAAATAAAATGCAAAAAACAAACAAACCCAGGATAGTAAGTGTATGTACATTACAGAAAAAGGTGGAATTTGGCAAACAAACACTAAACAAGCATGATTAAGAAGAAACGGTAAATGGGACAAATGGTGTGGTTCTCACCGATTTTGTCACATCACGAATCATTCTTTCTGTCTACACTGTCTGTGGAGAAATCCCCTTATAGTCTGACTCCAGTCAGACAAGATGGAGGACAACATCCACAGTGTTGTTGTGTGGATGAATGATTGTAAAGTTGATCTTCAACTCATCTTGTTCTTCAGCACATCCAGTCAGTATCTTTGTGTTTCCACAGTGTTTCCTGCTGAGCTGCAGTGGAGGGACAGGAACTTAAAGAGGAACTTTGATTAGTGTCAGTCAGACTGCTGAAGCTTCATATTAGTGTAAGCTGAACAGTGGAGTTGTGTTAGGAAGAGACCACTTCACAGTCAGTGTGGACAGCAGGAATCTGAAGAACTCTGTAATGTCCATATGACATGTGACTGTTGTTGAAGACACACTTGAACATGTCAACTTGTCCTTTAACATTTGAATGACACAAACCTCCTGAGACACCAAATCCAGGAAGAAGAAGGTCCTGGAATCAAAGAACTAATCAACAGTTTGTAGTCCAACATGTGTGAGGAGGAGATATTGATCCTGTAATGAGGTCAGCAGCATCTTATTGATCTGTGTTGACATGAATAGTTGTCTGAATGTTGTGCTGACGTTTGGATGATGTCTGTAGAAGGCTGACATGATGAAGATCCACAATAACACAAGGACAAAGTCACTCTACTCATTTTAGAGAACAGCTGATTGATCAGGACACATTTCAGACCTTAACACATCTGATTGATCATCAATCATTTCATCTTTTATTCTTTATTCAGGTTGATGAGCTGCAGTTTGTCCAAGATCAGCTGTGATTCTCTGGCCTCAGCTCTGAAGTCCAACCCCTCCCATCTGAAACATCTGGACCTGAGTAGCAACAACCTGAAGGGTTTGGAAGTGAAGCAACTGTGTGGTTTTCTGGAGAGTCCAGACTGTAGACTGGAGACTCTGAGGTCAGTTCACTGTCTGTTACTGTTGTAGATCTGATATGTTTAATCACCAACTGAATTAGCTTATGGAGTGGATGTCTGCCTCCCTACTGTAGTGCTGTAATTAATGGTCTGAGAGTTCCTAATGTTTTGTCAGTCTGTGTCTGTAATGTTATAGTGAGGGGCAGGGGGAGGGGAGGGGGTGGCGGTCATGGTGCTCGGTTCTGCCTCCCCACTCAGGCGCCTGCCTGACAGTGCACAGATGACAATATCTCGAGAACCGTGTGCCCTAGAAACAAAATTCTCCCTCCGATTCCTTATATAGCCGTGTTTCTAATGGACTACGCCACGCCCATTTCCACCTACCATGGGAGCTGTAGAAATCCATCAGGATAAAGTTTTTTTCACCAGTCATCTGGTGTTCACCAGGTCAATCCTGGCAGGAGCTGGAGTCTGTGGTTCAGTGGATCAGGGGTCCTGGGACAGCGTCTTATTGATGTGTGTTGACATGAATAGTTGTCTGAATGTTGTGCTGACATTTGGATGATGTCTGTAGAAGATAAGACTTTATTCATCCCCGTGGGGAAATTAGGGCGTTACAGCGGCAGGAAACAACAGTGCAAGATGCAGAAGATACAAAAAAATTGAATAAAAAATAGAATACGGCAGACAAATATGTACATAAAATATTTACATATTGCATCAGAGGGATTCACAGTGTCTAGTCTGAGTTAAAACAGCCAATTTGGATTGAGGAGTTAAAGAGTTAAATTACCATGTACTGCGAATAGAACAAGCACTTTCCCTTGTGGATCAATAAAGTTTATCTAAGTCTAAGTCTAGAAGGTGTGAGATGATGTTTATGTATATATTGTATTGTGCATAAGTCCTGAAAAGAAGATCAGCAGCAGAAGAGTTAGGAAATGCTGATGTTAAAAAGTCTGACTGCTGAGGGGACATAGGACGTCCTGAAGCGTTTCTTTCTTGCACTGTGGGTGCAGCAGTCTTTGGCTGAAGGAGCTTCCCAAAGTCCCAACTGTCTCATGCAGGGGGTGAGAGGGGTTGTTCCTGATGTTGGACAGTTTAGCCAACATCCTCCTCTCCCCCACCTGCTCCACTGAATCCAGAGGACAGCCCAGGATGGAGCTGGCCCTCTTGATCAGTTTGCCCAGTCTGTTCTTGTCCCTCTCTGTGACTCCACCACACCAGCAGACCACAGTGTAGAAGGTTGCCGATGCAACCACAGTGTCATAAAAGGTCTTGAGCAGCATCCTACACACACCAAAGGACCTCAGTCTCCTCAGCAGGTGGAGGAGACTTTGCCCTTCTTGTATAGGACATTGGTGTTGTCTGACCAGTCCAGTTTATTGTTCAGGTAAACACCCAGGTATTTATAGCCATCCATGATGTCGATATCCAAACCCTGGATGTTCACCGGTCGCTGTGTGTGCTGCCCTTCTTTGGAAGTTAATCACCATCTCTTTGTCTTGGTGGCGTTGATGTGAAGGTGACTGCGTTCACACCAGTTGACAAAGTCCTCGACTACCTTCCTGTATTCCAGGTCGTTCCCGTCTGTTACCCGTCTGTATCGCCTGTATCGTCCAAGAACTTCTGGATGTGGCAGCTGTGTTGTAGCAGAAGTCTGAGGTGTAGATGGAGAAGAGGAATGGAGAGGGTACTGTTCCTTGTGGAGCTCCTGTGCTGCAGAGCACTTCATCAGACACACAGCCATGAAGCCTCACATACTGAGGTCTGTTGGTGAGATAGTCGATGGTCCATGCAGTCAGCTGGCTGTTTACCCCTGCTCCCTCTAGTTTCCCCTTGAGCAGCGATGGTTGTATTGTGTTAAAAGCACTGGAGAAGTCAAAAAGCATGACTCTCACAGTACCTCTGGGCTCCTCAAGGTGCAAAAGGGATCTGTGCAGCAAGTAGATGACAGCGTCATCAACCCCATTGCTCGGTTTGTAGGCAAACTGCAGGGGGTCCAGCTTCAGGCTCACAAGGGGTCGGAGGTGGTTCAGGATCAGCCTCTCCATGGTCTTCATCAGGTGAGATGTTAAAGCCACAGGTCTGAAGTGGTTGGGCTCCCTGGCGTGTGTGATCTTTGGTACTGGGATCACACAGGAAGTCTTCCACAGTACAGGAACTTTCTCCAGACTAAGACTCAGATTCCAGAGTGGAAGTGGCTCGGATGCAGACTGATAGTTGATGAAGAAGGCTGACATGATGAAGATCCACAATAACACAAGGACAAAGTCACTCTACTCACTTTAGAGAACAGCTGATTGATCAGGACACATTTCAGACCTCAACACATCTGATTGATCATCAATCACTTCATCTTTTATTCTTTATTCAGTTTGGGTTGGTGCAGGTTGGAGATCAGCTGTGATTCTCTGGGACCAGCTCTGAAGTCCAACCCCTCCCATCTGAAACATCTGGACCTCAGTGAAAACAACGTGAAGGATTCAGGAGTGAAGCAGCTGTGTGGTTTTCTGGAAAGTCCAGACTGTAGACTGGAGACTGAGGTCAGTCCACTGTCTGTTACTGTTGTAGAATCAACTCAACTCACTGTCTGAAGTTAAATCAGACTGAACCGCTCCTGTTGGAGGTCAGTTAGGATTATTAAAATTATTTCTATTTGCTAAATGCCACAATAATGAGAGAGAGAATTTCTTAGAGAATCTTGTATTACTTTCTTCAAAGTCAGATGTTTACATACACAAAGATTACTATGTCTTTAAACAATGAAGGAAAGTCCTGATGATGATGTCATGGCTTTGGAAGCTTCTGATAGGTTAACAGACAACATTTGAGTTAAATGGAGGCACACCTGTGGATGTATTTTAAGGATACACCTCAAACACACTGCTTCCTTGTTTGACATCATGGGAAAATCAAAAGAAATCAGCCAAGACATCAGGAAGAGAATTGTGGAGCTCCACATCCTTGGATACAATGTCCAGATGCTTGAAGGTGCCATGTTCATCTGTTCAAACAATTATACGCAAGTATAGACGCCATGGGAATATCCAGCCATCATACTGCTCAGGAAGGAGACAGGTTCTATGTCCCAGAGATGAACGTGTCTTCGTCCATGTGTAAATCAACCCCAGAACAAAAGCTAAAGACCTTGTCAAGATGATGGCTGAAGCTGGTAAGAGAGTGTCATTCTCCACAGTGAAACGAGTCCTGTACTGACATGGACTGAAAGGCCACTCAGCGAGGAAGAAGCCATTACTCCAAAAACAGCATAAAAAAAGACAGATTACAGTTTACAAATACACACAGGGACAAAGACCTTAATATTTGGAGACATGTCCTCTGGTCTGATGAAACTAAAGTGGAACTGTTTGGCCATAATGACCATCGTTACATTTGGAGGAAACAGGGGGAAGCTTGTAAGCCTGAGAACACCATCCCAACTGTGAAGTATGGTGGTGGTAGCATCATGTTGTGGGGCTGTTTTGCTTCAGGAGGAACTGGTGCACTTCATAAAATAGACGGCATCATGAGGAAAGAACATTATGTGGAAATATTGAAGCAACATCTCAAGACATCAGCCAGGATTTAAAGCTTGGACGCAAATGGGTCTCCAAATGGACAATGACCCAAAGCATACTGCCAAAGTAGTTACAAAGTGGATTAAGGACGACAAAGTCAATGTTTTGGAGTGGCCATCACAAAGCCCCGATCTCAGTCGCATAGAACATTTGTGGGCAGATCTGAAAAAGCGTGTGAGAGCGAGGTGGCCTACAACCCTGACTCAGTTACACAAGTTCTGTCAGGAGGAATGGACCAGAATTACAACAAACTATTGAGAGAAGCTTGTGGAAGGATACCCAAAATGGTTTAACCCAAGTCATACAGTTTAAAGGCAATGCTACCAAATACTAAGGAAATGTATGTAAACTTCTGACTTTGAAGAAAGTAATAAAAAATCTCTCGGAATTCTCTCTCTCATTATTGTGGCATTTAGCAAAGAGAAATAATTTTGGTAATCCTAACTGATAAAATATTATCCAAGACGGCGGCGCACACGGCTGCAGCGGCTCACGGCTCTCCATTTCAGTGCTCTTTTCTCTTTCTTTTTCTGTTGTTTTTCTTCCTTTTGTGCACTATTGGTACCGTGAACATCCAGTACACCTGCCAGATACTTTTGGACATTGGGCACCAACACCAGATATCAGCATTCATGCTGTGTTTGTGAATGCTGCTATCTGATTATCACAGAAACCTGGCTTATACCTGATGCTAGCGTGCAGCTAGCAGGCCGCACTCTGCACCGCTGGGACAGGACTGGGGACTCCGATAAGAGCAGAGGAGGGGGGCTCTGTATTTATGTGCATAACAACTGGTGTAACAACAGGACAATCACAGACAAACACTGTTCCGCTGATGTTGAGTACATGTCTGTAAGATGCCGGCCTTTTTTCCTGCCAAGAGCTAACTGTTGTGATCGTTACAGCTGTGTATATGCCACCCGATGCCAGTGTAAACACAGCGCTCTCTCTCCTGTTGAACACCATAGACGAACAGCAGCGGGCCCACCCTGGCGGTGTTCACATAATTGCAGGGGATTTTAACAAAGCGAATTTGAAGACTGTACTCCCAAAGTCCTACCAGCATGTCAAGTGTTCTACAAGGGGGAAAACACTTTGGATCATGTTTACACCAACACCAAGCACGCGTACAGAGCCGTACCCTTCTCTCACCTCGGCCAGTCAGACCATCTCTCCCTCCTGCTCTCCCCAGCCTACACCCCCTCAGACACAGGGCCAGGCCCACCACAAAGACTATTACAACCTGGCCGGAAAATGCACTATTCAAACTACAGGACTGCTTCGAACAGACAGACTGGGACTTATCTGCACACCAGGAGCTGGAGACATTCACAGGAACGGTACTGGACTATATCAAGTTCTGCTTTGGGAATGTGACTGTGGACAAAAACATCCGGGTTTTCACAAACCAGAAACCCTGGATGACCAGCCAGGTCCACACACTCCTCAGGGCCTGCGACGCTGCCTTCAGGTCAGGAGACAGAGCTCTGTACAGAACTGCTCGAGTTGACCTGAAGAGAGGAATAAAAAGAGCCAAGGTGGACCACAGGATGTGCATAGAGTCCCACCTGTCCAACAACAACACACGGGAGGTATGGCGGGGCATACAACCCATCACAAACTTCAGAGGCTATGATGCATCAACAGACGACCTGAGTGCGCCACTGGCAGAGGAGCTAAACTGCTTCTTTGAAACATCTCAGCAGCACTCATCTGCTCACCAACCAACCCCACACTGTGAGACTTGGCCCCCACCTCTCTTCCCCACAGGGCTGTGTGCTGAGCCCCTTCCTGTATTGCCTCTACACCCACGACTGCAACCCAGCCCACAATGACAACCTCATCGTCAATTTGCTGACGACCCTACAGTGGTTGGACTCATCTCCAGGGGTGATGAGTCTGCCTACAGAGAGGAGGTCCTGAAGCTGGCAGCCTGGTGGTCAGAGAACAACCTCGCTCTCAACACCAAAAAAAACAGAGAGATTATCACTGACTTCATGAAGCACTGACCCAGCCCCCCTTCACATCAATGGCGAGCATGTGGGGAGGATCCACACCTTCAGGTTTCTTGGCGTCCTCATCTCCACCAACATCTCCTGGACAGAGAACATCATGTCAATCATAAAGAAGGCTCAGCAGCGGCTACACTTCCTGAGAGTCCTCAGGAAGCACAACCTAAACTCCAACCTGCTGCCGACCTTCGACCGCTCATCCATCGAGAGCCTGCTCACATACTCCACCACAGTATGGCACGGCAGCTGCACCGTTGCAGACAGGGAGAGGCTGCAGAGAGTCCTAAAGGCAGCACAGAAGATCATTGGCTGCCCTCTCCCCTCCCTGATGGACATTTACACCTCCCACTGCCTCAGCAGAGCCAAAACCATCACCAAGGACAGCTCCCACCCTGGCTCTGGCCTGTTTGACCTGCTGCCCGCGCTACAGGTGTATCAGGACGAAAACAAACAGATTCAAAAACAGCTTCTTTCCAAAAGCACTATTCACCCTGAACTCCCACATTTCACTGATTTTTTATTTTTTTTTTCATGGACAATCTCCATCTCCACTGTAACACTGTTTCAATGTGCAATACATACATTATGTCCAATATATATTTATATATTTATACTTACATACTGTACATTCACCATATGTCATATTCACCAAAACTCCTCCGTACTGTGCACCTTACATTTATGTTTATACTGTATATACTTTCATATGTCTTTTTATACTGTTTGCACCGTTATTGGTGACGACTTTAATCTCATTGTACATGTGTATAGTGACAATAAAGACATTCTATTCTATTCTATTCTAAAACAGAAAAGTTTTAGTCTGATTTAACTTCAGACAGTGAGGAAAAAAAAGGTTTATGTATCTTTTAACACAGTGGATGTAAACATCTGGTTTCAACTGTAGGTAAGAATAAGAACAGAAGACATAAGACAAACAATTAAAAACAATAAAAACACTAAAAGCACTAAACTAGAGCAGGGTCTCATGCTGGGTTGAAAGCCAAGGAATAAAAATGGGTTTTAAGACAAGTTTTAAAAATGGACAGTGAGGGGTCTTGTCTGATGTGCAGTGGTAGATGGTTCTATAGTTTGGGAGCAGCAACAGAAAAAGCTCTGTCCCCTCTGAGCTTAGACCTCAGTACCTCTAGGAGCAGCTGATCAGCTGACCTGAGACACCCAGCAGAAGTGTAAGGATGGAGAAGCTCAGAGAGGTAAGGTGGAGCCAGACCATTTAAAGATTTAAAGGCAAATAAAAGAATCTTCAAATCAACTCTAAAATGCACAGGCAGCCAGTGGAGGGAGGCCAGAATGGGACTTATGTCCTCCCTCTTACGTCCTCCAGTTAAGAGACCAGCAGCAGCATTCTGGACCAACTGGAGACGTACGAGGGACGACTGGCTGAGCCCAAAACAAAGAGGGTTACAGTAATCCAGCTGAGATGTGATGAAGGCATGGATTACTGTCTCAAAGTGCTGATGAGTCAGAAAGGGCTTCACCTTTACCAGCCTCCTAAGGTGAAAAAAGCTGGACTTAACCACTGAACCAATTTGTTGATCCACTTTAAAATCACTGTCCATCTTAAAACCCAAGTTTGAGACTGCTGGCTTTACATAAGATGACAAGGGGCCCAAATCAACACGGAGGGGTTCCCAAAAGCCACTGGGACCAAACACCATCACTTCTGTTTTATTTTCATCAACATTTAAAAAGTTCAAGACCATCCAGGTTTTGCATCAACAACTTTCTCCAAGATGTTTGAGATAAAAGGCAGCTTGAAGATGGGTCTGAAATTGACCAGCACACTGAGATGGAGGCCAGGTTTCTTAATCAGGGGTTGAACCACTGCATGTTTAAAACTAAGGGGAACAACACCAGAGGACAGACAGCTGTTAATAATGGACAGAACTGACTGCCCTATACTTGGAAAGACCTCTTAAAAAGTGAGGAGGGATAGCGTCACAGGGAGATCCTGATGGCTTAATATGGGCAACCACATCTTCTAAAAACAATAGAGACACCGACTCAAACTTCTCAAACACAGCAGAGGAAGGAACAGGGTCAGAAGGGTCAGATGTAGGAGCTGAGATGAGAGACCTCACAGTAGCAACCTTATCAATAAAAAAGTTCAGGAAGCTATTGAACATTTCAGGGGATGTCTCAGTGCAAACAGGCTGTGGGGCATTAAGAACAGTGTCAATGGTTTTAAATAACACACCTGGGTTGTGATGGTTGGACTCCATCAGTTTTACCAAGTGTTCCCTTTTGGCCTCTTTAACAGTGTTCTGGTAATGGCTCCAACAGTCCTTCAGGATCTGGAAAGAAACCTGCAGAAAGACCGTGAGAGAGAACAAGGTCTAATGTGGGACCAGACACACACTGCACCAAATGAAAAGAGTCAGTAATGTTTAAAAAGTCCTTCACCAACGGCTTATCAGGACAACACACATGAATATTAAAATCTCCAATAAAAAGGACACCATCATACTTAGGCACCATTTCAGCCAGAAGATCAGAAAAGTCACTAATGAAGTCCTTATTGTATTTGGGGGGTCGGTAAATGACAGCGTACAGCACCGGGTCAGAGCGACCCACCTCAAATAAGGTGGCTTCAAAGCTGAAGATTGAAGATGAGACAGAACGCTGCTTCCATTTAAAAGCATTGATGTAAACAGTAGCTGTTCCTCCACCACGACCCCATGTCTGTGGGGAGTTGAAATAAGAACAACCTGTCGCTAAAAGTTCAACCAGAGCGCTGCAGTCACCGGCACCCATCCAAGTCTCTGTCACACAGAGGCAATCCAGGCCACGGGAGCTGTAGAAATCCATCAGGATAAAGGTTTGGTTCACCAGTCATCTGGTGCTCACCAGGTCAATCCTGGCAGGAGGTGGAGTCTGTGGTTCAGTCGATAAGGGGTCCTGGGACAGCGTCTTATTGATGTGTGTTGACATGAATAGTTGTCTGAATGTTGTGCTGACGTTTGGATGATGTCTGTAGAAGGCTGACATGATGAAGATCCACAATAACACAAGGACAAAGTCACTCTACTCATTTTAGAGAACAGCTGATTGATCAGGACACATTTCAGACCTCAACACATCTGATTGATCATCAATCATTTCATCTTTTATTCTTTATTCAGGTTGTGGAGATGCAGTTTGTCAGAGATCAGCTGTGATTCTCTGGGACCAGCTCTGAAGTCCAACCCCTCCCATCTGAAACATCTGGACCTGAGAAATAACATCCTGAAGGATTCAGGAGTGAAGCAGCTGTGTGGTTTTCTGGAGAGTCCAGACTGTAGACTGGAGACTCTGAGGTCAGTTCACTGTCTGTTACTGTTGTAGATCTGATATGTTTAATCACCAACTGAATCAACTCAACTCAACTTTATATATAGAGCACTTTAAAAACAACCACAGCTGAAACAAAGTACTGTACATAGGTAAGAATAAGAACAGAAGACATAAAACAAACAATTAAAAACAATAAGAACACTAAAAGCACTAAACTAGAGCAGGGTCTCATGCTGGGTTGAAAGCCAAGGAATAAAAATGGGTTTTTAGACAAGTTTTAAAAATGGACAGTGAGGGGTCTTATCTGATGTGCAGTGGTAGATGGTTCTATAGTTTGGGAGCAGCAACAGAAAAAGCTCTGTCCCCTCTGAGCTTAGACCTCAGTACCTCTAGGAGCAGCTGATCAGCTGACCTGAGACACCCAGCAGAAGTGTAAGGATGGAGAAGCTCAGAGAGGTAAGGTGGAGCCAGACCATTTAAAGATTTAAAGGCAAATAAAAGAATCTTCAAATCAACTCTAAAATGCACAGGCAGCCAGTGGAGGGAGGCCAGAATGGGAGTTATGTGCTCCCTCTTACGTCCTCCAGTTAAGAGACCAGCAGCAGCATTCTGGATCAACTTGAGACGTACGAGGGACGACTGGCTGAGCCCAAAATAACGAAGGTTACAGTAATCCAGCTGAGATGTGATGAAGGCATGGATTACTGTCTCAAAGTGCTGATGAGTCAGAAAGGGCTTCACCTTTACCACACAAATAGTTGGACCAACTTAATTGAATTGTTTCAGTTGGTAACACCTAAATGAATTAAGTTCTTTGAAATTAAGTTAATAAATTAGATTAACACAGTTGATGTAAGTCAGATGTACTTATTATTTTAATTATTCTCAAATCAACATTTTACATTACTCCAACTTAAAATCAGAATCAGAATCAGAATCAGAATCAACTTTATTGCCAAGCATGTTTATACATACAAGGAATTTGCTTTGGTCCTACAGAAAAGACCGTGGCCACCATTATCGGTGCCATTTTAGGAAAATTGGGGTCAGGAAAGGGGAGGAAAAACAAGAGGAGAGAGGAGGAGAAAAAAGCAGCTCCCAGACTACACTCCTCGTGGGGAGTACAGTGTGTGACCAGGAAAAAACCTCAGCAACATAAGCACATATGAGCACACTTTACAACATAATTAGTCAAAACAACTTGCACCGGGAGAGGGGAAAGGGGGGTGGAGGTGTTCCAGGGTAGACAGGCATCCCCCGGCCACAGCCAACTACGGCGTGGGATTGGGGTTAGGGAGGTGTATTGCATGTGTGTGTGTGTGAGTGTCCTTGTGGTGTGTGTACATAAGCCTGGAGAGTCACTTCGTCTAGCCTCCCAGTCAGTGCCTCAGTTCGCAGGATGTCATCGCGATAACACAGCAGGTTGCCATGGAGACGTCCCTGATTGGGTCCCAGACGAAGTCGACCATCGCAGGTGTCCTTGAAGGAAGGGAGCAGGGATGGGACAGAGCGTCTCACTGCAGCAATCTCCTGGGGGGTTTGTTCCAGCAGCGGCCTTGGCCAAGGCCGGCCGGGTCCGGAATGCAGCTTAGAATATGATCGTTTGGGTTAGGGCAAGTAGTCGCATTTCAATAGACACGACTTACTCTGTTTGTCCATTCTGGTCTCCAAGGTCGTTCATTCGCCTTTGCAGAGCCGAAAGCTTCTCCAAGATGTTTTCCATGTTGCGGTTACTGACCACATTCAGAGCACGAACAGCCCTGTCCAAGGTGTTATCCATGTTGCGGTGAATAATCACAGTCTCTCCAAGGTGTTATCCATGTTGCGGTTTATAACCACAGTCAATCTCTCCAAGGTGTTATCCATGTTGCGATTTATAGCCACAGCCAGTGCGCTCATAGCTCTCTCCATGGAGTTCTCCATGGTGCGGTTACCGGCCACAGTCTGAGTGCTAACAGCTCTGCACACTCCATCAATTAATTTGGGTAGCTTCGTGGGGCTTTGGACTGCTGACACCGACATCTGAATTTTCCGATACACCAGGGCAGTGCCTAATCCAATCAGCAGAAAGCCTGTTATCATGGTTCCAAATATGTAAAGATCCTCAATGTCCTCTACGGAAAGAGTCTCCAGGCACACGACCCTCCACTTCTCCCAGGAGTCCATCATGTATCCAGCGGCAAACGTTCCGGCAGGGCAGACAGGTTCCCCCGAACCCGAGCTTCTCGTCGAGAAGATTCTGTCAATTGCTTTGAGAGACCAGTTGACCAATTCCATGATTTATAATTTAGAGAGCAGTGTGGGAAAAGGGTCTTAAAGTTTGAGACAAGACAGGACGAGACGTGAGAAGCAAAGCAGGAAAGATAAGGAAGGGAGAGGGGCAGAGATGCGACCGGCTCCGTTGAGAGCTAAAAATAAGGTCAACTTAAAGTTTTAATTTTTTCCAACTCAATAATTTGCATAACCCAAAAGTAAAATATTACTCTTTCCTAACCTCATACTATGGATTAGTGTAAATTACTTTTTGTAGTAACCTTAAAATTAAATTTTAATTTAAAATTTCAATTTTAAGTTGGCTGAAAATATAAATAAAACTTAAAATCTGACGTTCTTTTTTATACTGTATTGTATAAATATAATGATAAATAACTGTAGACTCAAAAAAGTTTGACCATTAGCTGCTTAAAAAAATGATGGCAACAAAGTGACACGTAATATAATTGAATAGATTTTAAGTATTACAAATTTGATTAAAATCCATTGATTTAATTAAGTAAATTTAAACAAAACTATTAAATACAAAATGATTAAATCATGAGATGAAATATTTTGGATTTACTAATATTATGGCAAATGTTGAGTAAATCAAGTTACATTTACCAAATATCTGCGAAAAAGTGATTTACATTTATTAATTATTTATGTGGTATTAATTTATATTTACTAATTACCTGGATGATTAACAGAAATTAATCGTTCACATCAACTTAAAATTGGTACCAAATGTCTTAAAATCTAATTAATGTTATTAATTGTCACTTTGTTGCCATAATTTTTCTATGTCGAATCTACTTAATATCATGCCTTCTTGTTGCAAGAATTTACTGAAGGTCAGGAAAACAGCAGGTGAACATTTATTTGTGCAACTTTGTTTACACATATACATTTCCAAATTTTTTCAAAATACATTTTTTGTAGTGAGGCTGTAAGAAAACAGACATAAACAATGTGTACAATAGGCATATGTATAATGGCATTCTGTTTATTATGTATGCTAATGATGAAGTGGTGTCAAGTTCACAAGGAAAGATACAGATCTTCAAGTTTCTCCTAAGTGCAGAATGACCTATGACCTCTGCCCATCACTTGTGGGCACTGCAGGCACAGAAGACTTCTGGGTGTGATTCAAGGTTATGTGTGCACAACTCTCACTGTCCATACCAAGCTACAAAAACAGTTACTTATGTCAATTATAAGTCCAAAGTATAACATCACACCTTTCACATGAGTATAGATAAAGTGTTTTTTTCTGAACAAGACCTGCAGCACAGAATTACTGGGCACTCCAATGTATTTAGGGGTCCCTTTTTTAAGCCAACAGCTTATTCTTGAGGCTGTCCACTTTTGGGGAAAACTTTGAACAATCCAGCTCGAGGAAGAGTTTCTGAAAGGCTTCAAAAGTGTACCCGAGTTCCTTGGGATAGGCAAGATGCAATGCACATGTCAATCTCATGAGCATGGCACAAGCCCTTGGAAAGTTACCCAGACCGGTCAGGACCTTTGTTCCCTCTGTCACAATTCCGATGTCCTCTGACAGATTAGTCTGGATGCTGTAGATTTTCATCCCTTGTACAGCAAGGTCCTGTGCAACACTGTCCTCATCTGCATCCTAAAATACAAGAAAAAGAAGAACATTGTGTATTTCAGACTGTACAGCTGAAGGAGAAGGTCCTAAATAAACAGAGTAAAGAGAGAGAGAGATTACCTTCTGTATATTTTAATGTGTATTTTAACTTACATCATACTCTTTAAAGAGGTGCTCGGCAGATTCCCCAAGGTACAACATCAAACACCGGATGACAACGTTTCTGGTTATGTTGATGGTAGGATTGCTAGGTGCCTGAAATAACACACATTAATATTACTCAAGGTCATGGTGCAGTTTTTAATACCAAGAGGTATTAAACATTGACCACTGTCAATGAGCCCTTTATGTGCTGCCTGAGAGACCAATCTTATGAAACACTCTGTGTCTTAACTGAGGTTTCCAGAGGGCCATCTAGAACTCTAGGGAGTCACTCGTCCAGGAAAAGAAAATAAACTTCCATAAATTCAAAACATTTTGAATGTTATGTTTATCATTGAACTTATGAGCAGGGAGGTGAGTTTTGTCATATTTGGACAAACTAGCTGCTTACCTGTTTCTACGTTTTATGATAACATACACTGCTGTTTCTACCTTCAAATTTACAGTAGAGGAATAGAAGTGACATAATTCTAAAAATGTAAGTCTTCAAAAAACTGCAAAAATTGTCTATTTCCCAAAATGTTGACATGTAAGCAGCTAGAAAATAGTCAGACATTTACATTTATACAGAAGATACACTCGAACCAAGGGTCAAAGAACAGAGGGTGTCGCTCACTGTGCAGATTGTAAAGCCCTCCGAGGCAAATGTGTTTTGTGAATCTGGGCTATACAAATAAAATGAATTTGATTTGATTTGATACACTGGTAAGAGCAGAGTAATACATGTAAAACAAATACAGAGCACATTTCTAATCTGTGTTTAAAAATGAATATGTTTTACATGAGCTAACTGAGTGGTCACATTTTTGACAATGTCTGACTAAACAATATCTAATTAGGTGCCCATTAAGTGTACCGAAACTGCTTTATTTAAAAAGATATGCACTTATTTAATATGCATTTTTATAGACAGTCAAAATCCTTAAACATAATATGATCAAAGGTAGGATACCTTCAGTAGGATAGTCTGCAGCCTCAATCCCATGGCCCCACCCTTTCAGTGGAAGAGGTTCAGAAGCCTGGCAGAGTATTCATCCAGCTTGGACATGAACTTTGATTCCAGGTGCACCTTTGTGATTCTGTGAAACTCATCCTGGATCTAAAAGACAAATGATGTAACCTGTAAACCATATTTGATCTTGAAAATACCTGAAAACATGATTTATGAATTGGATGACAGCAACTTAACACATTTTGTATCAAATAGTTGACCCCTCCCAATTGCAGAGGAATGTTTCTGATTACCATACAGTAACTCACATTAGATGTAAAATACCTTCTTCTTTCATAGGCTGAACTAAGAGGACCACCTGCTCCTCGCCCTGTAATTGGATGGCAGTTACATATATTTGACGAGGCTATGCTGTGGGAAAACACATACGTTCTCTCTTGCTCAAATATTTCGTGCATGACATGTGGCATAATATGTACCGTGTTATGAATCCATACAGTTGCAGTGTTGGAATGCAAAAGAGCAAACCCGCAAACAGGCAGTAACGAGTGACGAGGCCTCTCTCTGGCAGCTCAGGGTTAGCACCATGTACTTATTTACTAACCTCTAAACAGCGCTAGTGTAATGTGTCACCGCGACCCCCAACTAACAGTTTGAAAAAACGATCTGACATAGAATAAACTTGGGGGGGGCACCACCCGACCGCCACCCAGAAAAGTAGCAAAGCCGATAATTATGCCACTTTTGATGGTATGTTACTCGAGTGCACCCGATACGTGGGGTAAATGTAGCATTTACTCACCTCTCAGTTTGCCGTCTCGCTCGACCGTTAGCGAGCTTGCTAGCTGCGGCTGACTTCGAATCTCGATATGAGTTAACTTTAATATACTGCCTGTAAACTTGTTAGGTATCTCGCAGTGACGCAAAACAATGTTCAACCACTGAGGCAATGCAGCTATGAAGTGTTCCTTATTGAATCATCTTACCTTGAGAAAACGGCAGTCCGATGACAGCTGAGGCAGACATCAACGTCCTTTTGGCGCAAATGGGCGGAAGTGTAGGGCAAGTAAAACTGAAGAGCCCGCAATAAGTCGAATTTTATAATTTTTTGACATTGTGAACTTTACTAATAAAATATAATTAAATTCTACTCAATGATTTTCAGCTGATATTATTCAAATAAAAATGAGTAAAATGCGATTGATAAATAATTCAGAGTTGATTAAATCAGCATAATAATATACCAAACTGTATACGGTCTCGTTTTTCATGTATAGGTTACTAGAATTTATTCTGTAAATATTAATTTAGCCCAGTCACAGTTTTTACAGTGTAGTAGGACCAAAAGTTATTTTGTCAGCAAAATAAGTCCAAGTCTAAAATGCAAATGTTACAATAATGTATTACACAAATATACCTACAAATCTCAACACATACAGTGTTATCACAACTAAGTGCCAAGAGTATACAGGAACTTCTTTAACCAGCAATAGCCAATGAATATTATGCATCTGAACAGTGTAGCTGACCAATGGGCATGAAACATATGAACACTTCTTTAACAGTTTTAAGTCACACTGCTACACAGTCACAGACGTTTGTTGTATGACTGAACACATCAAAACTGAAAATGCAACCTTTCCCTACAAACGGAAGGAAAAAAAAAAACATTACAAAATCTGTATAAAAGTATTTCAAACTGTGTGAAATTGTTGTGTGATGTTACTGAGAGCTTTGAAGTTTGCTATTGTTGAAGAAAAAACAATCCAAGTCTAGTTCCAAGTTTGTTGAAGTGGTGCAAGTTTATTGGAGTTCCAGGTTATGGTGAGTGTGCCGACACAGAGTGGATCTGAGACCAGAGACTGACCCAGAATGCAGGGCCAGAGCACAGATATACCCTGTCCTCAGGTGTGGTTGCAGATGGTTCCTGAATAGATCGTATAGTGGATGTATATTGGTCAGTCAAGGGCAACTTTACACAGGAGGGTGAACTCAGTAGGGGGGCAGAGGTGTTGACCCAGACATGGTCAGAGACAAAACGACAAAAGGACAAAGGAGTGACACTCAGGTAGTATGATCAAGGCTCTGATCAGCAGGGGAGAGGAGACAGGATAGATTACCATATGGCTGGAATTGCACCAGACGTGTCAAGGCCAATGTCCCTTCAAATACAGTGTATGTTGTATAGTTAAGTTTTCTCCTTCAATATACAGATTATGTACTTTGGGGGACATCTTGTGCTGATCAAGCTGCATCAAGATTTTTTGGAGCACTTCAAATGTGAAGTGAAAGGGTTTTGGATAACCGAGGTTGAGCAAAAATCAAACCAAGAAGCAGGGCACCAGCTGAGGCAACTGAAGTCAGTTCATGCAACTCTTCCACACCCTCAATGACAATGTCTTCAGGTTGCTCCTGCAGTCCCTCTCCCTCCTTCTGAATCACAAACACTGCCATGGTGAGCTGCTACAGAGTCCTACAGAGGGGTACAGGACACAAACACAAATCATCATTGGCCTCACTTCTTACTGTGATGAGGTTTTTGGGTGATGTACCAATATGTGTTATGTGCTGGATGTCATCACACACCACAACGAGCAGAGAGAGGTGTATCAGTCTGACCATCTAACTGTAAGCAACTATGAACTTGTATAATCTGCTAAGATGCGCCCATAGTTCAGGTGTTATGGTTGTTCCAACAGTTGAGGAAATCTCTCTTATTCATTCATACATTCATCTTCTGTAACCTCTTGTTCCTGTGAAGGGTCATGGGGGGTGGAGCCTATCCCAGCTGTCATTGGTCTGGAGGGGGGGTCCACCCTGGACAGGTCTCCAGTCTATCCCAGCTGTCATTGGTCTAGAGGGGGGGTCCACCCTGGACAGGTCTCCAGTCTATCCCAGCTGCCATTGGTCTAGAGGGGGGGTCCACCCTGGACAGGTCTCCAGTCTATCCCAGCTGCCATTGGTCTAAGGGGGGGGGGGGGGGGGGGGGGTCCACCCTGGACAGGTCTCCAGTCTGTCCCAGCTGTCATTGGTCTAGAGGGGGGGTCCACCCTGGACAGGTCTCCAGTCTATCCCAGCTGTCATTGGTCTAGAGGGGAGATCCACCCTGGACAGGTCTCCAGTCTGTCCCAGCTGTCATTGGTCTAGAGGGGGGGGGTCCACCCTGGACAGGTCTCCAGCCTATCACAGCTGTCATTGGTCTGGAGGGGGGGTCCACCCTGGACAAGTCTCCAGTCTGTCCCAGCTGTCATTGGTCTAGAGGGGGTCCACCCTGGACAGGTCTCCAGTCTATCCCAGCTGTCATTGGTCTAGAGGGGGGGTCCACCCTGGACAGGTCTCCAGTCTATCCCAGCTGTCATTGGTCTGGAGGGGGTCCACCCTGGACAGGTCTCCAGTCTATCCCAGCTGTTATTGGTCTAGAGGGGGGGTCCACCCTGGACAGGTCTCCAGTCTATCCCAGCTGTCATTGGTCTAGAGGGGGGGTCCACCCTGGACAGGTCTCCAGTCTATCCCAGCTGTCATTGGTCTAGAGGTGGGTCCACCCTGGACAGGTCTCCAGTCTATCCCAGCTGTCATTGGTCTAGAGGGGGGGTCCACCCTGGACAGGTCTCCAGCCTATCACAGGGCTAACACAGAGAGACACTCACACCTACGGCCAATTTAGAATCACCAATGAACCTAACCAGCATGTCTTTGGACGGTGGGAGGAAGCTGGAGAACCTGGAGAGAACCCACGCAGACACAGGGAGAACATGCAGACTACACACAGAAAGGAACCAGTCGGCATGGATTAGGACCCAGAACCTTCTGGCTGGGAGGCATCAGTGCCAACCACCTCGCCACCCGAAATCTCTCTTACAGTTCACTAAATCTAGAATATTTTTGAGTCCCTTTGACAAGATGTGCTGACATACAAACTGTTGAACCTTACAAGATATTCCTTGATCAGGCCATCTGCATCTTCTCCCAGGAAGATGGGGAGGGCTTTCAGCACACTTTCCCTCCGAAGATTAATGTCCAGTCTAGAACAATAAACGTTGATTAATTTTAAGTTCTGTGCTCTTTCCACAAAATCACACTCCAGGACCTCCAGATGAGACTACTTCCTTATTGTTGTTGTTGGTGGTACAGACTTGAATAAAAAAAAATAAAAAAAAAATTAAACTAAAGCAGTCTCTTAGTTATCAAACGGATTGACTTGGCTTGTCACGTCTCCACGCAGCACGGTCAAAAGACTGTTTGCCCTCTCAGCCACACCAGATGCTGTGGCTTCCTGTTCTTAAGGCCTTGTTCCCCTTGGGCTCCACCTTCAGCCTCCACTGACCTTCAAGTCCACTAGGTGGGGGTAGACAGACAACCTGTGGCCATATATAATCTCTCACTCACTCATTCATACACACACACATACACTCACTACTATTCACAAGAAAGAAACATAAATCAACACAAAACTTAATTTGGCTCCTACAATCTGTGTTCTAGAGGCATAATAAACTTGACTTGTGACGTCTGAAGCCAACTGACAATCTGGAATGACTTGCTTCACAACAACTTGGTGACTTTCACCTATTGCATCTCCATAATCAAGACGGAGGTTGCCATAGCCTACCCTGCTCCAGCCCAAGTCTGTTCTCAGTCCGAATGGCTGATTTCCTTCACCAGGCACCACCTGTCTTGGAACGAGAGCTTGAGGACAGTTGTAGCCAATTAACTAACCAACATCACAACTTTGTTGACGAGCTATCTCAGCTGCGATGTGTTCAAGGTGAGGCCAAACTTTAGCCGTCTCTGGTGTGGGAATATGTTCTCTGTTTGCAGGTATGGAATTTCTTGTATGGGTCACTGGCAGAGGTATTACCTTGTCTGAGTAGAATCCTCTTACTTGCAGGCCAGTAATTCTTTGTCATGGCACAATGTTGTTTCTTGAAGCCATGTTGGACAGCTTTAACTGAACTGGTTTATTTTTTGTGTGCAGAGCAAGGAGGAAGGTTGTGTCACTTTGTGTATCTAGGAATGCCTACACAAGGATTTCACAATCAGGCTCATTTGTTGCCGACACCCACACTGGGATGATGGTGGATGTATGAGTGTCTTTGATGTCCTGTATGACTCTGCTCGATGTTGCCTCAGACGAGGATGTCATGACTTTGTCATTGTCGCCGTTCAATGCTTCCTTCTTTCAGCTTGTCATAGTCACTTGCTCCATTAACGTTTGTTAGTATCTTTCTTTCTTTGGTGCGATCATCATCGAGGCAAGTTGGATGTCTTTTCTCACATATATTGCAGGTCTGTCTCCTTCCACACTTTTCGACCGATGACCAGACTTTCCTGGACAAACTTAACTCATGCGGAGACTGTTTAATCTATGAACTTGTGACACCTGAGTAAACTGTGACCTGTCTTCTCACAGAAAACCCAGCTTGTGACAGTCCTTTCACCTGAGTTTGTTGCCAGCACCTTTGCTCCAGGACCTCTGTTCCTTGAAACCTTGTTCTTCTCACTTTTAGCTGGTTTTAGAGCAGAGAGAGATGATATGGGGTTGCAAGCAATTCTAGCTTCACGTGTGAGGAACTCAACAAAGTTGCTGAAGCTTGGGAACTTATGACTTTCCATGCTGCATGATAGGCTGACACTGTGCCAAGCAGGAAGTAGCTCTCTATGGCTTTCTTGGCTGTGCCACTCACATACTTTCGCAGGTAATACATTCAGGTCCATAAATATTGGGACATCGACACAATTCTAATCTTTTTGGCTCTATACACCACCACAATGGATTTGAAATGAAATGAACAAGATGTGCTTTAGTTGCAGACTTTCAGCTTTAATTTGAGGGTATTTACATCCAAATCAGGTGAACAGTGTAGGAATTACAACAGTTTGTATATGTTCCTCCCACTTTTTAAGGGACCAAAAGTAGTGGGACAAATTAACAATCATAAATCAAGCTTTCACTTTTTAGTACTTGGTTCCTTTGCAGTCAATTACAGCCTGAAGTCTGGAACGCACAGACATCACCAGACGCTGGGTTTCATCCCTGGTGATGCTCTGCCAGGCCTCTACTGCAACTGTCTTCACTTCCTGCTTGTTCTTGGGGCATTTTCCTTCAGTTTTGTCTTCAGCAAGTGAAATGCATGCTCAGTCAGATCCAGGTCAGGTGATTGACTTGGCCATTGCATCACATTCCACTTCTTTTCCTCTTTGGTTGCTTTCTCAGTATGCTTCAGGTCTTTGTCCATCTGCACTGTGAAGTGCCGTCCAGTGAGTTCTGAAGCATTTGGCTGAATATGAGCAGATAATATTGAAACGCTTCAAAATTCATCCTGCTGCTTTTGTCTCAGTCACATCATCAATAAATACAAGGGAACCAGTTCCATTGGCAGCCATACATGCCCACGCCATGACACTACCACCACCATGCTTCACTGAGGAGGTGGGACGCTTTGGATCATGAGCAGTTCCTTTCCTTCTCCATACTCTTCTCTTCCCATCACTCTGGTACAAGTTGGTCTTTGTCTCATCTGTCCATGGGATGTTGTTCCAGAACTGTGAAGGCCTTTTTAGATGTTGTTTGGCTCTAGACTCTAATCTGGCCTTCCTGTTTTTGAGGCTCACCAATGGTTTACATCTTGTGGTGAACCCTCTGTATTCTCTCTGGTGAATTCTTCTCTTGATTGTTGTCTTTGACACACATACATCTACCTCCTGGAGAGTGTTCTTGATCTGGACAACTGTTGTGAAGGGTGCTTTCTTCACCAGGGAAAGAATTCTTTGTCATCCACCACAGTTGTTTTCCGTGGTCTTCTGGGTCTTTTGGTGTTGCTGAGCTCACCGGTGCGTTCTTTCTTTTTAAGAATGTTCCAAACAGTTGATTTGACCACACCTAATGTTTCTGCTATCTCTCTGATGGGTTTGTTTTGATTTTTCAGCCTTTTTTTTAATGATGAACTCAGACCTTTTATCTGCTCCTTGTAAATGGGACAATGAGGGAATAACACACACCTGGCCATGAACAGCTGAGCAGCCGGATGTCCCATTATTTTTGATCCCTTAAAAAGTGGGAGGCACATATACAAGCTGTTGTAATTCCTACACTGTTCACCTGATTTGGATGTAAATACCCTCAAATTAAAGCTGAAAGTCTGCAGCTAAAGCACATCTTGTTCATTTCATTTTAAATCCATTGTGGTGGTGTATAGAGCCAAAAAGATTAGAATTGTGTCGATGTCCCAATATTTATGGACCTGAATGTACATCGTTTCTTCACCTGGTATGTTTTTTCACTCAATGAGTATTGAGAATTTAAACCTTCCAGTCATTAAATCTGAGAGGGTCACCGCTGAATGTTGTTTGTTCAGGTATGGGAAGGCGACATGCACTGATGGACTCTGCAAACACTCTCACAAGAGCTGCTGTGCTATATTCTCTCCCTAGCAGTGTCATAGCTTGTGGTGGAGGCTGATGCTTAGATAGGTTACTTTCACCTTTAATTTCTTCCTTCTCTTTCAGGGAGACATGTTGTTTGGCTGTTTGAGCACTCTCCACTCAGCACTCCCTTAGCATCCTTAATGACTGCCTTCCACTTCTTGTAGCTCTTAAAGAAACGATGTTTGACCCTTTTAACTTGCTGTTTGTGCAATTCTTGGTCCTTTTCTATTAACTTGTGAGCTCCTTGACTTTGTGGCTCTGGCGAAGAAGCATGGTAAGCAGCTTCATTGCCTCCAGATGCTTGTAGTTGCGTATCTGTCCCATGCTGCTGCATGGCTTCACCACCACCATTTCTGTCACTCTCAGAAGAAGGTTCCATGTCTGACATTTTACTTGATTTACTTAGATTTAAATGTGATACTACCGTGAGCTTGTAGTTACTAAATAGAATGGCTACAACCTTAGCGTAGCTGAATCACCACTCAGTTACACAGTAATGGTTATACTTTCTGTTCAATAATTTGGCTTATTCACTTATAGATTTATTACCATCACTGATAACTAAAGAAAGGTGTCAGCTCTAACACAGGTAAGTTAGAAATACTTTAAACATTAGCAATTCACCTTTAAATTACTATGGAGCTGTTATATCTTAATATTAACAATTTTACACTGCAACTGTGATAACAATCTCATAATGTTTGTATCAATGATTGTAAATGGACTTCAATAGGTAGGTGAAGAACAACAACTTGAAAATGTTTCAGTCTCTTGTGGAAAGACACTCAAAGTCTCTTATTTACATCAAATTCACACTAGTAGAACCTTAAGCCTCCCGTGGCTGCTTCCTCGGTTGCTTCGGGAACGGCGATAAGCGATGCACCCGCGACGTGGAGATGGTTGATCCTAACTGTGGATCACGTGCTTTAGCAGCGTTTACTCCACGACTTTATTTATTCACAGTCACCGACCAACCTGTCAGAACTGAAGAAAAGAAAGTAAACAAATATTCAAATAAATATGCTAAAGCACAACTCGTGGCTTAATGTAAATACACAAATAAACCAATACACATACCTCATAGGCTGCACACTATCATAAGGGGCTTAATCTTGTCATAGTCTTATTTTCTTTGTCTTCTTTGTTTATTGACTTGTTGTAACTCTTTATTTAACTTAACCTTACAAAGTGTGGAGATAACTGATCGTGTTATTTCTCCCTTGCTGTGCTCTGCCTGGAGGTGTATCATTAAAGGGGCACCGTGTAGAAACAAAAAACAATGAGCACTGCCTCAACTGAAACAGGTAAGCAGGAAGTAAAAAAAAAATAATAATAATAATAATTAATAAGAATGTATTAAACTGACATGTATGGCAGTTGCATCATTTCAGCCAGAAGATCAGAAAAGTCATTAATGAAGTCCTTATTGTATTTGGGGGGGTCGGTAAATGACAGCGTACAGCACCAGGTCAGAGCGACCCACCTCAAATAAGGTGGCTTCAAAGCTGGAGATTGAAGATGAGACAGAACGCTGCTTCCATTTAAAAGCATTGATGTAAACAGTAGCTGTTCCTCCACCACGACCCCATGTCTGTGGAGAGTTGAAATAAGAACAACCTGTCGCTAAAAGTTCAACCAGAGCGCTGCAGTCACCGGCACCCATCCAAGTCTCTGTCACACAGAGGAAATCCAGGCCACGGGAGCTGTAGAAATCCATCAGGATAAAGGTTTTGTTCACCAGTCATCTGGTGTTCACCAGGTCAATCCTGGCAGGAGCTGGAGTCTGTGGTTCAGTGGATCAGGGGTCCTGGGACAGCGTCTTATTGATGTGTGTTGACATGAATAGTTGTCTGAATGTTGTGCTGACGTTTGGATGATGTCTGTAGAAGGCTGACATGATGAAGATCCACAATAACACAAGGACAAAGTCACTCTACTCATTTTAGAGAACAGCTGAGCGATCAGGACACATTTCAGACCTCAACACATCTGATTGATCATCAATCATTTCATCTTTTACTCTTTATTCAGGTTGGAGAGATGCACTTTGTCAGAGATCAGCTGTTATTCTCTGGGACCAGCTCTGAAGTCCAACCCCTCCCATCTGAAACATCTGGACCTGAGTAGAAACAACAACAACCTGAAGGATTCAGGAGTGAAGCAGCTGTGTGGTTTTCTGGAGAGTCCAGACTGTATACTGGAGACTCTGATGTGAGTTCACTGTCTGTTACTGTTGTAGATCTGATATGTTTAATCACCAACTGAATCTAATTCATGTTCATCCAGAACTTTCCTCCATAAATCTGTAAATGTCCTTTAGTTCAAGACGAGTGTTTGTATCAGAAACTGTAGAAAATGTCCACTGTTAGTTGTTAAAGTCAATGAATGTTTCTGATTAGAGCTGAAGAGTCACACAAGATCCAGAAGATCCCTTGAACTCACATTTGTTTCAACTGATAATCTGACTGATCATCAATCATTTCATCTTTTATTCTTTATTCAGATTGAACGGCTGCAGGTTATCAAAGATCAGCTGTGATTCTCTGGTCTCAGCTCTGAAATCCAACCCCTCCCATCTGAAACATCTGGACCTGAGAGACAACAACCTGAAGGATTCAGATGTGAAGCAGCTCCTTGATCTTGTGAAGAGTCCGGACTATAAACTGGAAACTCTGAAGTGAGTAGAGGGTTCCAGTCAGTCCATGCTGCTTTCATCAGTATTGTCCTAAACACAGTAAGTATCAAAGATCCAGTGTTTCCTGTAAACCTGCAGCTTCTCAGTGAAGCTGTGAGAGGAGAATGGACACAGGCTTCAGGATTGGACAGAAAGACAGAGAGAGACAACAGTCAGCCAATCAGATGAGCCAGAAGCTTGTTGTGATCATGTGTTTGAGTTGATGTGAAGACGACTGTTGTTGTTGTGTTGATGTGTCCAGGAAATAAAGCTGGATTCCAGCTGACAGCCTTCCAAGATGTATAGAGACAGTGGTGGTCATTCATCAAATCTGATCAACAACTGATCACAGCTCTGAGATCAGTCTGACTGAAGCCTGCACATCACAGAACCAGCATTACATTTAGTAACCATGAGCAGAGTCATCACATGTGTCATTAGTTTGATCAGATCTCTTCAATGACAGCCTCCATGTTTATTAGTCAGCTGATCTTTGTTTAAATGGAGCAGCAGTAAATCCATCACTAAAGTGTTGGTGCAGTAATGAAGCGTTCAGGACTCTCAGCAGTTTATTAGTCAAATCTGCAGAGGAAACAGACTTGATGCTAAAAGTCTCTGCAGGTCTGTGTGTGTTCACTCCAACACGTTAACATGAAGCTGAAAGGAAGCTGGCTGAGCTCCACAGCTGCTCCACTGCTGCTCTGAACAGGACTGAAGTCCCTGCTGCTCTTTCTACTGGATGTGATGATGAAGGGAGACTCTGGAAACACTCCTTCACCTCCTCTCTTCTTTCTCCTCCTCTCTACAGGTGGGAGTCATAACAGTAAACACGACGGTGTGTGTTGTGAGAGGATGATCTGTGTCCTGATGATCCAGAGGTTGAAACAGACTCTGACTGGACCATGTTACTGGGAGGTGGAGAGGAGAGCTTCATCCACATGGTCTCCATTTAAGACCATCAACAGAGCTGCACTTCAACTCTTCACAGAGCTCCAACAAATCAAGTCCAGTCCCTCATGAATGATTCAGACACATGTCAACCTGCCAGCATCAACAGTCCTTCCTGTTGTTGTGTAGATGTTTGTTCCATGTCTTCTCTTGTCTCTGTAGAAACAGTAGATTCCAGATGTTTTTACTCCTGTTTCATCCACATATTTATTGTGTTGGAGCGAGCAGCAGCTGCTTTATCTGTCATTGGTTATTGGTTGGTGAGTGTTTCCTGTTTGTAGAACTGGTGGTGAACTGTAGGAACAGGTGATGCTAAAATACATCACTGCAGGTCATTCACAGACGAGGTGAGATGATCATATATATCATTACTAATCATCATCTGATCATTTATGGACAGTTATCTAACAGAACAGATTAAAGAACATTTGAAAAGCTTTGTAAATGAAATGATGACCTGATCAAGTTTGTTAAAGGAGGAAAAACTGAGGTCATAGTTTCTGAGTCTCCTTTAATAATCCGTCCAATCAGAGAAAGAATAATAAAAAATAAAAAACTAGCAGTTTCATTCATAGTTCAGAGTGTATCTGTGACTTATTACAGTTTATCTCCCTGTTGTCATTCTAACAGTGTATTGCATTATTTTTTTATAGTGTATCTCCTGGTTGTTATTTTTACAGTAACTTTGCTGGTTATAGTTTCATATAATATAATAATAATAATAATGCATTTTATTTATAGGCGCCTTTCTTGGCACTCAAGGACACCGTACATACATTCATAAAAGAAACAGCAATTCATAAAAAGAAACAGTAATTCATAAAAGAAACAGCAATTCATAAAACGAAACAGCAGAGAATAAAATATGGGGGGGGGGGGGCAGAGTAATTGTCATCAAGTGGAGTAGGCAGTTTACTACATAATGTGTTTTTACTTATCTCCTTGTTTTAACCTTTAGAGGGTAGTCAAGTCTGTTTCCTACATCACATTATTTACAGTGTACTCTTACAGTTCTTCCCTTGATGTAATAAAATATATCTGGCTTGACATTTTTACAGTGTTTTGTTCTTCTTTTGTCAGACTACTTGTTATTTATTAGTGTTTTTACTGGTTATAGTTTTTAACTATCATATCATGTGGACTGGTAGTTACTTATTACAGTGCATCCACTCATTTTCACACGGTATCTCCAAGCAGTCATTTTTTTTCAGTGTATCTCCTGACAGTGATTGTTTTACAGTGTATCTCATCATGTTCACTTTTAAGATTTCCTCCCCTAGTGGTAATTTTCTACAGCATATCTCCTGGTTGTGTTCTTATACTGTCTATCTCCAGTGGTCAGTTATTTTCCAGCATATCTTCTGGTGGCCATTTCTACAGTGTATTCCTTGGTGGTCATTCTTTACTGCTTTCATCCAATCCCCCTCGACCCTTTCATCTGGAGAGAAAATATTGTTAATTGAGTAGTGGAAAAGGGGTAGGTTCAATAAGCATACGCTTCATCCTACTCCTTTTTGGACATTTTGGGTTTACATTATTATTTTTGTTTTGCCTATTGTTATTGTTGTTTTGACCATTCTTATTGGATTTGTTTGTTTTCAGTTTACTCTGTTATGTTACCCGCACATGTTCGAAATAAACTAAAACTAAACTACCCCATTGTAGTATTTTTTAAAGTGGATGTACTCTTGCTATCTTTTACAATTTATTTTCTGGTATTGGGTGGCACAGTGGTGTGGTGGTCATCACTGATGCCTTCCAGCCAGAAGATTCTGGGTTCTAATCCAGGCCGACTGGTTCCTTTCTGTGTGTAGTCTGCATGTTCTCCCTGTGTCTGCGTGGGTTCTCTCCAGGTTCTCCAGCTTCCTCCCACCGTCCAAAGACATGCTGGTTAGGTTCATTGGTGTGAGTGTCTCTCTGTGTTAGCCCTGTGATAGACTGGAGACCTGTCCAGGGTGGACCCCCCCCTCTAGACCAATGACAGCTGGGATAGACTGGAGACCTGTCCAGGGTGGCCCCCCCTCTAGACCAATGACCATATCTCCTAGTAATCCTACTAATCACTTGTTTTGCAGCATATCTTCTGGAGTTATTTTATTTTACAGTGTATCAAACGTGTTTAAAAAAGTCAACTGGACTTGTAGAGAATTTGAGAAGATGTTTCATCTGATGAAACTTCTTCATTTCTAAGGGACTGGTGGGATTTTTGAAGTTTAAATAGGAAACTCTGTGCGTAACCCAGTAGAAGCTTGCTTGACTTATTTCTGTTGACAACCAGAAACTGGTGCAACTAATTTCCATTAACGGTTAGATACTTACCTGTTGTTAAGGAGGGACCGCCATTTTGCCAGTTTTCTGTACAGGTTTAACTACTATTTCCAAGAAGTTTCAACCCCTTTCACACATCGAGACTGGACACTCTGACTGATAAAAGGTCATTAGAGCAGCATTCATAAGGAAAGAGGACAGGGACAAACAGTCGTAGCTCCAATTATGTTTCTTGACTGTGGTACGTTGCGATGTAGAGGTATTTGAGGAGGATTTTAACAATGTGGTCACATGAGAAGACAGTTCTTTCTTTAAGCTCAGATGTAACTGAGGACTGGGGTACAGTAACATCCGGTTTTCTTCTTGTCTTATATCACACATCAACTGAGAAAAGGAAGGGGGATATTCCATTGAGTGGCTCATCCTGACCCACATCTCAACCAAGTCTAGGGTGAGTGCACCCTTGACCAACTGTTCTATGCGTGATCAATTCATGTCTGCAGCTTTAATTCCTCCCTTTAAGAGAACATGATGAAGGAGTTTATGGAGGTGATATAGAAAAGCAGAGAGTTTTTCTCCTTCATTCTGATATGTGTGTCTGCTCCACTCTCTGTAGTGCCAAAGGATGTGTCAAGAGCTGATCAATAGTCTGTGGCTGTGGGGGTCAATATCAGCTGCAGGCCCTCTTAAGCTCTCCACTATCCGCTGTCTCTTAGCGTCACCACTGCGTTGCCATTCACTAATCATTTGAGTCACCTGTTCCATCCAGACATCGTACTCTTCCTCACCTGGAGGAACAAGTTTCAGACCAGGAAACAGTCTCAACTTTCTGTAGCTAGTCAAGTCAGCAGGCTCTTGATTGCACTTGTCCACTAGTTTACCAATAGCATTCACTAGGTCAAGGTTCACATCTACTTTAGGGGCTCAGTTTTCAGCTACAATAGCCAATAGTTCTGCCTTCCTGATGTAGTAGCAAAAACAGCTTTTGGCTGTATCAGTTTGTGAGGATCCATGAGCAGGTACGTGATGTAGCAGGATGACCATGATGCTGATAATTGTCCATGATCACACAGGTCCAGCACGCTGAGTCCAGTCCGTCCTTACAGGTGATGCTGATCCAGATTTGCTCCTCTTTTCCTCCTTCGTCCTTAGTGAAAGCCAACACCTGGTGTTTTCATGCTGGGTTGTTCATGCTCATAGACCTCGAATATGATTGGTTAAAATGAACTTGTTCTGCCCAGCATGCATCACGTCAAGTCAGATCTGCACAGATCTGCATGAAGTCGAACACGCCTACTTTAACTTGAGTCCCACCCACAAAGTCACTTCTGATTGGCCCAGAGTCCATCACTCAACCAAACTTAAAATTCATTAGGCGTGTTCGACTTCATGCAGATCTGTGCAGATCTGAGTTGACGTGATGCATGCTGGGTTGAACAAGTTCATTTTAACCAATCATATTCGAGGTCTATGAGCATGAACAACCCAGCATGCATCACGTCAAGTCAGATCTGCACAGATCTGCATGAAGTCGAACACACCTATTGGCTCCTTCTACAGGAAACAGAAAAACAACAATGAAGCAAAGGATTCTGGGACATGTAGTCTTGATTTACTCAGAAACAAAACTCCACTTTACTCTTCCTTACGTCCTCATATTTTTAAGGTCCCTACACATGTTTTGAATGTCAGGTGGGAGAATGTTCCAAAGGCGTGGAGCTGAGTGACTGAATGCTCTAGAACCCATGGTGGACAGTCAGGTAGGAGGTGAAATAAGGTGGATGGCTGAGGAGGATCTGGGAGTATGTGAGGGTTTGTATAGCTGGAGAAGTTCAGACAGATATGCTGGAGCTTGGTTGTGAAGGGTCTTGAAGGTAAGTAGCAGGATCTTGAATTCAATGAGAGATTTTATTAGAAGCCAGTGGAGCTGCTGAAGAACTGGGGTGATGTGGTCCATGGAGGGAGTTCTGGTGATGATACGGGCTGCAGTGTTTTGGACCAGTTGAAGATTGAGGAGACACCAGGACGATAAACTAAAAATAACAGAGTTGCAGTAGCTGATGTGTGAGGTGACGAGGGCGTGGACAAGAATGGAGGTGGTGTCCTGTGTTAGGGACGAAGACGATTGATGTTGTGGAGGTGGAAGTAAGCGGACCGAGTCACGTTGTTGATGTGGGTTTCCAGAGATGGAGTGCTGTCGAGGATGACACCCAGACCTTTCTTTCTCTGTTCGTCTCGGTTCGCAACCCCCACCCTCCCCATTCCTCTCCTTTCTTTTCTTCCTCTTCCATCTTTCATTATAGTAACCAGGGGACAAAGATCTGGAGCTTCCTGAGATGAGCCCCACCCTCTCACTCTCTGGGTTCCTACCATCATATACACATTCTTTCTTTTCATGTCTTCACTTTGTCAGTTTTCATCCCATCCCCTCTGACTATCTTCATCCAATCATTTCCAATTCCTTTCATCCCATCTCTCAACCCTTTTATTGACTGATTCCAGTTCATCAGTAATCTACTAATAATGTAGACTGACCTTCAAACACAAGAGGGATCCAAACTTTGTCTCCAAACAAACAGTGGAGTTTCTGGAAAGTCTGAGACAAAGCAAACAGAGTTTAGTCAAAGAGCTGAAGAAGAAGAAGATGAAGACTCTCCACTCAACACCTGGACACGAGAGACGCAGGTGAGCTGCTTACTCCACCTGGATGGAGGCAGAACAGGAAGGAGGAGGGAGGCAGCTTTTCAAAATAAGATGATGTTTTTCCTCGATGGGTTTTCAAAGATCAGAGTGAACTGGACTCTGATCTGATTCAGTGGAAATAAAATAACAGGAGGAGTAACAGAAGGTAAATGTCAACAGAACTCTCTAAGAACTGAAACTGGAAAATCCTGTTCTGGATTGATTTTCCTGAAATAAAACTTTAAAGACAAAGAAAAGTATGAATGAATGAATAATGTATGACTGGAAACTCAGCTGCTGCTGAATAATGTCCTTTAATGTAGTCACCAGTTGAAGTAACTCCAGCTGTGACAGAGTGAGTCTTGTTGGATATGTTTGATGAATGAATGACGACTGAATCTTCTGACGGATTTTTGCTGACTGATGCCCGTTACCATGACAACTGAACCCCGCATAACAACAACTACAGCTGTAACTATAGCTGTCCACATTATATAATACTGACCTTCATTGGCTGCAGTACTTTTTCTGTTGGTTAGTGTTGTTTAATTGTGACTGACAGCTGTGGTTCTATTTACTACTTTAACTTCCTCTTCCTGTTTGTCTTTGGATATGTTGTGTCTCCTCCTCCAGCAGCTCTCAGACTGTTTCCTGGTTTCACCAGGATCGTGTCCCAGGTGATTTTCTCCGTGTCAACCTCCATCTGAAGGTAATGAAGTAGTTTTTAATGTTTTCTTCTTTAAGAGTCAGAGCTGAACGTGAAAATATTTTGATGGTGAAGAGGTGAAGGTGTGTTCTGTCTCTAGTTGTAGCTCCACAGTCTGTTTCCCTGAGTCGGAGCTCAGAGTCGTCTGGATGAAGGAGGTTAATCATTAATAAGCAGCAGTGCTTGTTTCTGATGACTGAGGCCTGAGCTCTGACTGTCTGTGTCTTTATGTGGACAGCAGCTCCATTAAATGGAGACAGACTGAGTGTCAGTGAAGGCATCATGTGTGTCCTCCGTGGCTCCATCTAGTGGACTGATAGTAGAAGCTTCAAGCAGAGAAGAGGAGCAGCTGAGATGGTTTCAGTGGATGTTCAGATGAATGATGTGTGTTTCCTCTGCAGGTGAAGGACAAAGTGTGAGCTGATGTGAATTCAGCAGCATGGACCAGAGTGAGGACAGACAGGAGGGAGTCCGTCCCTCTACAACCACTCTGAACCAGAGCAAAGCTCAGAGGTGAGAGGACCATCTCTAAGTGTTGTGAGTTAAAGACGTCACTCCAAGACACCAGGACACTGGACAGAAAGGTTAAGAGACCAGGACTATATTCAAGCTTCATGAGCCTTGAGCAGCAGCCTGATGTTGAACTGTGAGCAGTGACATCCAGCTGAATAACCACAGCCTGCTCACACCAGGATTATCTTTCTGTGCATGGTGTAGTTACAGCTCAGTGTTGGAGGATTTCATTCATAGTCCACTAGTTTGACTTCTTCTACAGCACATTCAAGTCCATTCAAGTCCTGTTTATTGTCACTTCCACAAGATGTTGATGAAAACATGCAGAGGTGTCAGATCCTGTTTGTCCTGGTCCCACTGTGCTACATACACAATAACTACTAGAAGAGCAACTACTGCTGCTCTACTGCAACATGTTGCCACTAAACAGAAGATCAACGCAATCTACAAGTGGAACTTTGAACTAACCAGTGAATGTCCACTGTTACTGAGATCTACAACTACACAGGATAGCTGCAAGTCAAATGAATGAGCAGCGCTACTGATAGGTGTACAGGCTAACTGTAGCTACTAGATTTAACTAGAGTACTGAGCCTTCTTGACAGCGCTGATACTCAGTCATACTTTTTAATACTTTGGTACTGTACGTACTTAATGTCTGCTCTGATCCTGTGTGCTACTGTTCTATCCACTGTGGATCAATAACGGACCATTTCATCTGAAACTAACTCTGAAGAAGATCACTCTGTCTATAAAGTCTGTTTCAGCTGAGAGAACGTCAGAGATGAGACCAACAACAGAAACTAGAGAGCATGTTGTGATGGGACGTTGAGCTCAAACAGTTTCAAGTGAGGTTAAAGGTCGGCCGCTCCCTGCAGAAGTAACCAGCTGCTTATCATGAACATAGATCATTGTCCAAGGTTCAAGGGCCCAACAAGCTGTTCTAAGAGCCTCCATAAGCACAAAGTACCTGTGAATGAAACGTCTGTGGCTTCATACAGCGTGCTCACATTATGTCAGAGTTTATGATGACTGAGTTCTCAGAAACCTCTACACAGACCTGTCAGTCATTCATCAGTAAAACCATCTCCCCCATCTC
Source organism: Chelon labrosus (assembly GCF_963514085.1). Classification (NCBI taxonomy): domain Eukaryota; kingdom Metazoa; phylum Chordata; class Actinopteri; order Mugiliformes; family Mugilidae; genus Chelon; species Chelon labrosus. Next base: position 14,218,305 of record NC_140357.1, on the reverse strand, counting down.
TCTGCAGCCTTCAGCCCCTCAGACCTGCCCATGTGGTCTCTGGGGACCAGGCTGAACTCCCACCGTTGGACAATGAAGCCGTCGTTACAGCAGGTATGTTTTTACTGTGTTACCTGGAGTTGAACCTGAAGCTCAGGTGAGATGTAGAGACGGTTCACAGCAGATGGTTGGATGAACTGATTAAAATAAAATGTTCCAACGAGGAACCGGAAAACGAGAACTGTTTGTACATCAGTTAGTATTCAGGGGTGGGATGAAAAGGGTCAGAAAGGATGGGATGAAAAAGGTCGAGGGGATAGGATGAAAAGGGTTGGAGGGAAGACATGAAAGGGAAGGAATGTGTAGATAGAGGAACCCAGGAAGCTTTACATCTTTGTTCCTCCAAAAGAATTTCAAATTGATTCCATCAAAGCCAAGCGACTGCTCTTCAGATTTCCATCTTTAGATATCTGTAGACTTCACGTGGCAGGTAAGTCTGAGGGATCCTTGCAGGGAACAGAGGAAATATGACTTCTCTGAAAGTTGCAGAATGTCTGAATGGACGTGTCCTTGTTCCTGTAGAGGAGTTGGTTGCCAGCGTATGGACTGAGATGGTGAAGAGGATGACGATAGAAGTCCTTACACAGCTCCTTGAGGCCCTCGTAACAGACGGTGTCTTGACGGAGTTGGAGAAAGAATCAATATCTGAGAAGAACCCAGTCACAGCAGACAAAGTACGCCACTTCATTGACACTGTGAAGAAAAAGGGAGAGAAGGCCTGCAGGAAGATGATCCAACGTCTTCAGTCCATAGATCCTGCTCTTTCCTGTCACCTGGGTTTGTCCTCTGATCAACCTGCTCAGAAAGGTGAGGCCACGTGTTTCTCTGGTGATGGTTGTGTTAACTTTTGCTTGAGCAGAGTAACTCAGAAGATCTGACCAGATGTGAGGATACGTTTATGTATAAATGCAGATAGTTCAAAAGGGTCCAGTTAGTCTTTCTTGATGCCGTATACAGTAAACTGATCTACAACACATCAGATGACCCGATTGTCTGTTGTTTTATCATTCAGAGGCTCTTGACAGGTGTCAACGTGAACTTAAATCTGCTCTGAAGGAGAAGTTGTTTGAGGGGATTGCTAAAGCAGGAAACTCAGCCCTTCTGAATGAGATCTACACAGAGCTCTACATCACAGAAGTATGGACTACAGAGGTCAATGATGAACATGAGGTCAGACAGATTGAAACAGCATCCAGGAAACCAGACAGACCAGAAACAAGCATCAGACAAGAAGACCTCTTTAAAGCCTCACCTGGAAGACATGGACCAATCAGAAGAGTGATGACAAAGGGAGTGGCTGGCATTGGGAAAACAGTCTTAACACAGAAGTTCACTCTGGACTGGGCTGAAGACAAAGCCAACCAGGACATCCTCTTCATATTTCCATTTACTTTCAGAGAGCTGAATGTGTTGAAAGAGAGAAAGTTCAGCTTGGTGGAACTTGTTCATCACTTCTTCACTGAAACCAAAGAAGCAGGAATCTGCAGCTTTGAAGAGTTCCAGGTTGTGTTCATCTTTGACGGTCTGGATGAGTGTCGACTTCCTCTGGACTTCCACAACACTGAGATCCTGACTGATGTTACAGAGTCCACCTCAGTGGATGTGCTGCTGACAAACCTCATCAGGGGGAAACTGCTTCCCTCTGCTCGCCTCTGGATAACCACACGACCTGCAGCAGCCAATCAGATCCCTCCTGAGTATGTTGACATGGTGACAGAGGTCAGAGGGTTCACTGACCCCCAGAAGGAGGAGTACTTCAGGAAGAGATTCAGAGATGAGGAGCAGGCCAGCAGGATCATCTACCACATCAAGACATCACAAAGCCTCCACATCATGTGTCACATCCCAGTCTTCTGCTGGATCACTGCTCGAGTTCTGGAGGATGAGCTGCCCAAGACCCTGACTGAGATGTACATCCACTTCCTGGTGGTTCAGACCCAAGTGAAGAAGGTCAAGTATGATGGAGGAGCTGAGACAGATCCACATTGGAGTCGAGAAACCAGGAAGATGATTGAGTCTCTGGGAAAACTGGCTTTTGATCAGCTGCTGATAGGAAACCTGATCTTCTATGAATCAGACCTGACAGAGTGTGGCATCGATATCAGAGCAGCCTCAGTGTACTCAGGAGTGTTCACACAGATCTTTATAGAGGAGAGAGGACTGTACCAGGACAAGGTGTTCTGCTTCGTCCATCTGAGCGTTCAGGAGTTTCTGGCTGCTCTTCATGTCCATCTGACCTTCATCGACTCCGCTGTCAATCTGATGGAAGAACAACAAACTACATCTCTGTGTTCTAAACTCTGTAGAAATAAACCTAAACTAACACGTCTCCATCAGAGTGCTGTGGACAAGGCCTTACAGAGTCCAAATGGACAACTGGATTTGGTCCTCCGCTTCCTCCTGGGTCTTTCATTGGAGACCAATCAGACTCTCCTACGAGGCCTGCTGACACAGACAGGAAGTAGCTTAGAGAACAATCAGGAAACAGTCCAGTACATCAAGAAGAAGATTGGTGAGAATCTGTCTTCAGAGAGAAGCATCAATCTGTTCCACTGTCTGAATGAACTGAATGATGGTTCTCTAGTGAAGGAGATCCAACAGTCCCTGAGATCAGGAAGACTCTCCACAGATAAACTGTCTCCTGCTCAGTGGTCAGCTCTGGTCTTCATCTTACTGTCATCAGAAAAAGATCTGGATGTGTTTAACCTGAAGAAATACTCTGCTTCAGAGGAGGCTCTTCTGAGGCTGCTGCCAGTGGTCAAAGCCTCCAACAAAGCTCTGTAAGTACATCATCAATAAATACACAGCAACCTGTCAGCTGGTCACAATGCTTAAAGGGTTTTCTGTCATTGTCTTTTCAGACTGAGTCGATGTAGACTCTCAGAGAGAAGCTGTGAAGCTCTGTCTTCAGTTCTCAGCCCCCAGTCCTCTAACCTGAGAGAGCTGGACCTTAGTAGAAACAACCTGAAGGATTCAGGAGTGAAGCATCTGTCTGCTGGACTGAAGAGTCCAAACTGTAAACTGGAGACTCTGAGGTCAGTTTCCATTTACTTTCTTATCAGGCTTCTGAAGAATGGAGATCCAGCTTAGATGAGTTCTCTTGTCAGGACTGTCAGATAGAAAAGGAGCTCAAAGAGTTTAAATGAAGGAGCATCGTGTTCCTGAACATCAGCAGGTATCTCCTCAGTCATCGGTGGTGGGTCTGATCACAAACCAGATCAAGTCCAGTGTTCACATGTACATCAACAGAGTTCTTGGTGTCACTAATCATTCTGTCTGTCCATACTATCTGTGAAGGAATCCCCTTATAGTCTGACTCCAATGAGACAAGATGGAGGACAACATCCACAGTGTTGTTGTGTGGATGATTGATTTTAAAGTTGATCTTCAACTCATCTTGTTCTTCAGCACATCCAGTCAGTATCTTTGCGTTTCCACAGTGTTTCCTGCTGAGCTGCAGTGGAGGGACAGGAACTGAAAAACTCAGACTGCTGAAGCTTCACATAGCCTAGGGCTGGGCGATAAAACGATACCGATGTCTATTGCGATAGACACGTGATCAGTATTAATAGAAAATACGTTCGTGTAAGATGTTTGAATTTCATATAGTGCTTTTCTACCTGTTGGTACTCAAAACGCTTTACAGTCAGAGACACATCTACCCAATCGCTCACACAAGCACGCACACATTCACACACCAGTGCCATGCACTGGGAGCAACTGGGGGTTCAGTGTCTTGCTCAAGGACACTTCGACATGTGGCACATTCTGGGGATCAAACCGCTAACCCTCTGGTTCGTGGACAACCCGCTCTACCTACTGAGCCACAGTCGCTCCCAACTGAGAACTCAACTGAGCCGGTTAAATAGACTCTAGATTCATGATTCTTGAGTCGTCTTTGATGGTGGTTATATGAGCCGAATCTTTTTTTCCACCGCTACTGAATATTAATTAAAAATTAATGAAAACTAAATGCTATTGGATATGTCATTGTTATCATTTTTAAAAATATAAAGTGATGATTAAAAATGGGTTATGACGGGATTTTTATGACCCTGTCAGTCAAAGTGACAGACAACGAAAAAGTGTAGCGCAACCTCTGATCAAGAGGTACATGGCAGCAGTGCCATACGACAAAACATCAAAGATATAAAGAAATAACGGATGCAGTGGTGTATCATTTAGAGAAGGACATGCTCCCGCTCAGCACATTTGAGAAGTCTGGGTAGAATAGGTTTAAAAAAAAAAAAAATGAATCAATAATTGTCGATATCGACTGATATGAAACACTTATATGGTGATACATTTTTCAGCCATATCGCCCAGACCTGACTGATCCTGTAATGAGGTCAGCAGCATCTTACTGATGTGTGTTGACATGAATAGTTGTCTGAATGTTGTGCTGACGTTTGGATGATGTCTGCAGAAAGCTGGCATGGTGAAGATCCACAACAACACTGCCGACAATGGCACAATCTTTTCATTGCCGACTTGGCGCCGTTGTTGGCGGACAACTGTTGCTGCAGCTCCTGAGTGCGTGTTTTGTGTTTTCTTTCATCACTTTTTTTTGTGTTTTTATCTTTAATTTTTTTTTGCCTGGATATATTTCGGCAATGGTTCTTATATCTGCGTCGAAAATATTTTCTTTACTTTTTCTGCTACTCCGTTATTGTGTGTAATCCCGGACACATCTGTGTGAAGGAACGTCTCTGTAGCCCAAACATAGAACTGCTGGCTGTAGGGTTGCATCCCTATTATTTGCCCAGGGAGTTTACGCCCGCCATAGTGACCACCACCTACATACATGAAGTGGCTGCTGACGTCATCACCACCACCATCTCCCGTCTGCAGACGCAGCAACAAATGCCTTTATGGTGATAAATGGGGACATCAATCATGTCACCTTGGACCGGACACTCACAGACTTCACCCAGTATGTGGATTGCCACACCCACGACAACAAAACCCTGGACCTTCTGTATTCAAATACCCTCAATGCATACAGTACCACTCCCCTTCCCCCCCTTGGCAGGTCAGATCACAACCTTGTCCTGCTAACTCCTAAGTATGTCCCGCTTGTCCAACGACAGCCTGTGTCCAAAAAGACTGTAAGGAGGTGGACAGCAGTGGACCTGCAGGACTGCTTTGAGTAAACTGACTGGGAGGCACTCTGCCAGTCTCATGGGGAAGACATCAGCATCACAGAATACATAAAATTCTGTGAGAATATCATCATAACACCCCGGACTGCTCGTTGTTACTCCAACAACAAGCCTTGGATTACCAGCGACTTGAGGACTCTGTTGAACGACAAGAGGAGAGCCTTCAGGTCTGGAGACAGGGAGGAGCTAAGGAGGGTACAGCACCAACTGTGGGACAAGCTGAGAGAGTGCAAAGACTCCTACAGGAGGAAGCTGGAGGCCAAACTCCAGCAGAAGAACATGAGGGAGGTGTGGTCAGGAATGAAGGACGTAACGGGCTGTGGGGGGAGAAGCAGGCTGTCTGAAGGCAACTTGGAGGGTGTGAACGAGCTTAACACCTTCTTCAACAGGTTTAGCTCTAAGACTCCTGTCTCCTCTACCCCTTCCCCCCACACCTCCATACTGCCCCCAACGCTCCCACATCTCATGCCCCCTACTCCTCCCCCTGCGGTGCCTCCAGGATCAAACAATGGGAACTAAGCTCACTACAACCCCCCCTCCACAGACACTCCCCCCACCCCCACCCCCTGCTTGACTGTGACGACCGGCCAGGTGAGGAGACAGCTGGAGAGACTGAACCAACGCAAGGCGGCAGGCCCTGATGGCATCAGCCCCAGGATATTGAGGACCTGTGCCAGCCAGATGTCTGCTGTTCTCCAACGTCTCTTCAATCTGAGCCTTAGCCTGGAGAGGGTGCCGCTTCTCTGGAAGACCTCCTGCCTGGTTCCTGTGCCCAAGAAGTCGTCTCCATCTGGCCTCAGTGATTACGGTCCAGTCCCTCTTACATCCCATGTGATGAAGGTGCTGGAGAGGTTGGTGTTGGTCCGCCTAAAGCCACAGGTGAGAACGTTTTTAGGCCCCCTACAGTTTGCCTACCAGCCGTGTCTGGGTGTGGTTGACGCTGTCATCTATCTTCTGCAGCTCACTCACTCACACCTGGATGGTGGTGGAGGCTCAGTGAGAATCACATTCTTTGATTTCTCCAGTGCCTTCAAAACCATCCAGCCTTTGTTGCTGGGTGAGAAGCTGCGGTCGATGGGTGTTGGTGAGTCCACTGTCTCCTGGATCACTGACTACCTGACAGACAGGCCACAGTTGGTGCGTCTGGGTCATGTCCTGTCTGATGTGGTGGTGAGTGGTGTGGGAGCCCCACAGGGCACTGTGCTTTCTCCGTTCCTGTTCACCTTATACACCACTGACTTCCAGCATAACTCAGAGTCATGTCATATACAGAAATGTTCTGATGACTCTGCAGTTGTAGGGTGTATAAGCGGTGGACGGGATGAGGAGGAGTATAGAAGGTTGGTGGACGGATTTGTGGGGTGGGCTGGAAGGAATCACCTGCTGCTTAACGTGGACAAGACCAAAGAGATGGTGATGGACTTCAGGAGGAAGGGAACAGCTCCTCTGCCCCTCAGCATCCTGGGTAGGGATGTGGAGATGGTGGAGGATTACAAATACCTGGGAGTGACCATGGATAACAGACTGAAGTGGAGGACCAACAGTACAGCTGTGTACAAGAAGGGCTGCAGCAGACTCTATTTCCTGAGGAAACTGAGCTCCTTCAATGTGTGCAGCAAGATGCTGGAGATCTTCTACCAGTCTGTTGTGGTCAGCACACTTTTCTCTGCTGTGGTCTGCTGGAGGAACAGCATTACAGCCAGTGACGCCAACAGACTGAACAAACTGATCAGGAAGGCTGGCTCTATCATTGGCTGCAGACAGGAAACATTAGAATCAGTGGTGGAGAAGAGGACTCTGAACAAACTGTTATCAATCATGGATAACCCTGACCACCCTCTCCACCACACAATAGACAGACAACGGAGCAACTTCTCCAGAAGGCTCAAACAACTTGGTTGTCTCAAAGAACGCTACAGGAAATCTTTCCTGCCCCAAGCCATCAGTCTGTACGAGTCCTCATCTGTGTGTGACAGATGACTCTCTGGACTTTTGTTTTTTTTCTTGCACATTTGCACATGGTTGTTTTGTATTGATTGTAAATTTTTAATCTTACCTAAATTCAGTACACCTCATTGCATTCTAATTTAATTTTTTTAATATTCACCTATCTTATAATTTTTGTAAATATTGTGTATATGTTTTTAGTTCGCTATTCTTTTTATTGTCAATTTCAATGCCTGTACACTGCTGCTGCAACAGAGAAATTTCCCACTTTGGGATTAATAAAGAAACTAATCTAATCTAATCTAACACAAGGACAAAGTCACTCTACTCATTTTAGAGAATAGCTGATCAGGACACATTTCAGACCACAACACATCTGACTGATCATCAATCATTTCATCTTTTATTCTTTATTCAGATTAAGTTACTGCAGTTTGTCAATGATCAGCTGTGATTCTCTGGGACCAGCTCTGAAGTCCAACCCCTCCCATCTGAAACATCTGGACCTGACTAACAACGAGCTGAAGGATTCAGGAGTGAAGCAACTGTGTGGTTTTCTGGAGAGTCCAGATTGTAGACTGGAGACTCTGAGGTCAGACTCCATGTTTTCTGTATGTGCCGAGATGAATATGATGGTAAAGTTGTGGTGACTCTAAACTGCAGACATCAGGCTGATATTCTACTGATCTACACTGAGGATCTTCATGGTAAAGTCTGTTTTCTTCTTCTGTGGTTTAATCCATTGACTGTGGCAGAACCATGTTGAGCTCCTGATTTCAAACCTTCATAGAAGAAAACTCCTCCACTGGATGATTGACTCTGACACTCTTGATTTCCAGCTTAAGTTTCAGCTCATGTTGTTCCACATTAAAACCGACTGACCATTCTGTGACATCACTGATGAAGCTGACAATGATTTAAACAGTTTAGTCTCTAAAATGACAACTTTGTCTTCTAAACTCACATATTTCATTCCTTATTCAGACTGAGGAGCTGCAGTTTGTCAATGATCAGCTGTGATTCTCTGGTCTCAGTTATGAAGTCCAACCCCTCCCAACTCTTCCATCTGAAACATCTGGACCTGGGTTACAACAACCTGAAGGATTTGGGAGTGAAGCAGCTGTGTGGTTTTTTGAAGAGTCCAGACTGTAGACTGGAGACTCTGAGGTCAGTTCACTGTCTGTTACTGTTGTAGATCTGATATGTTTAATCACCAACTGAATTTAATTCATGTTCATCCAGAACTTTCCTCCATAAATCTGTAAATGTCCTTTAGTTCAAGACGAGTGTTTGTAGCAGAAACTGTAGAAAATGTCCACTGTTAGTTGTTAAAGTCAATGAATGTTTCTGATTCGAGCTGAAGAGTCACATCTGGATCCAGAAGATCCTCTGAAATCACATTTGTTGATAATCTGACTGAACATCAATCATTTCATCTTTTATTCTTTATTCAGATTGATGAGCTGCAGTTTGTCAGAGATCAGCTGTGATTCTCTGGTCTCAGCTCTGAAGTCCAACCCCTCCCATCTGAAACGTCTGGACCTGAGATACAACAACCTGAAGGAATCAGGACTGAAGCAGCTTCTTGATCTTGAAAAGAGTCCAGCCTATAAACTGGAGACTCTGGAGTGAGTAGAGGGTTCCAGTCAGTCCATGCTGCTTTCATCAGTATTGTCCTAAACACAGTTAGTATCAAAGATCCAGTGTTTCCTGTAAACCTGCAGCACTTCTTCTCAGTGAAGCTACGAGAGGAGAATGGAGACAGGCTTCAGGATTGGACAGAAAGACAGAGAGAGAGAGAGAACAGTCAGCCAAACAGATGAGCCATAAGCCTGTGTCTAGGAAATAAAGCTGGATTCCAGCTGACAGCCTTCCAAGATGTATAGAGACAGTGGTGGTCATTCATCAAATCTGATCAACAACTGATCACAGCTCTGAGATCAGTCTGACTGAAGCCTGCACATCACAGAACCAGCATTACATTTAGTAACCATGAGCAGAGTCATCACGTGTCATTAGTTTGATCAGATCTCTTCAATGACAGCCTCCATGTTTATTAGTCAGCTGATCTTTGTTTAAATGGAGCAGCAGTAAATCCATCACTAAAGTGTTGGTCCAGTAATGAAGCGTTCAGGACTCTCAGCAGTTTATTAGTCAAATCTGCAGAGGAAACAGACTTGATGCTAAAAGTCTCTGCAGGTCTGTGTGTGTTCACTCCAACACGTTAACATGAAGCTGAAAGGAAGCTGGCTGAGCTCCACAGCTGCTCCACTGCTGCTCTGAACAGGACTGAAGTCCCTGCTGCTCTTTCTACTGGATGTGATGATGAAGGGAGACTCTGGACACACTCCTTCACCTCCTCTCTTCTTTCTCCTCCTCTCTACAGGTGGTTGTCACTTTCAGATTACTGCTCTATCTGCTGAGAGAGGATGAGCTGTGTCCTGATGATCCAGAGGTTGAAGCAGACTCTGACTGGACAATGTTACTGGGAGGTGGAGAGGAGAGCTTCATCCACATGGTCTCCATTTAAGACCATCAACAGAGCTGCACTTCAACTCTTCACAGAGCTCCAACAAATCAAGTCCAGTCCCTCATGAATGATTCAGACACATGTCAACCTGCCAGCATCAACAGTCCTTCCTGTTGTTGTGTAGATGTTTGTTCCATGTCTTCTCTTGTCTCTGTAGAAACAGTAGATTCCAGATGTTTTTACTCCTGTTTCATCCACATATTTATTGTGTTGGAGCGAGCAGCAGCTGCTTTATCTGTCATTGGTTATTGGTTGGTGAGTGTTTCCTGTTTGTAGAACTGGTGGTGAACTGTAGGAACAGGTGATGCTAAAATACATCACTGCAGGTCATTCACAGACGAGGTGAGATGATCATATATATCATTACTAATCATCATCTGATCATTTATGGACAGTTATCTAACAGCGATTAAAGAACCTTTGAAAAGCTTTGTAAATGAAATGATGACCTGATCAAGTTGTCATTCTAACAGTGTTTTGCATTCATTTTTTATAGTGTATCTCCTGGTTGTTATTTTTACAGAATCTTTGCTGGTTATAGTTTCATATAATATATTACTTATGTCCTTGACAGAGACGCCTTTTAGCCTCCTCTGGCATGGGCGAAGAATAAAACTTCACTTAGACTAATTAGTCCTGGGTTGCCAACTACTGACCGACAAGACAGATCAAAAAAAAGATAAAGTATTAAGCTGTTTGCTAAATGGGAATTGTTTACAAATGTGACCCTCTCCCACCAACTAAAATTTAACAGGTTACTATTTCTACTATTTATTTGTATTACTGAACAGAATCCTGAGTTTTAGCTGTTGATGATGAACTGACTAAACTCACATGTTAAATAATTTATCAGGTTTAAAATATCATTATAATTATAATATTCAGTAAATAAGAGTATTATTCATAATCAGTAAATAATACTCGATTAAACTTAGTAAATATATAAATCCACACTTCAAGCCAACATTGTTTTTCATATTTCATGGAATTTCTTCAACACAAAATATTCTGTTAAGGCAAACAACAAAAATGTACTTTTTTTTCTCCAATAAATATCTAAAATATTTAGGTCAACCACACAAACGACCACTAAATAAAATAAATATCAGTTTACCTCTCAACAGTCAAATAAATATAGAAATGTTGTTAATTTCTTTAAATACCAAAAAAAAAGTTAACAACTTTAAAACTTAAATACTGTAAATTCAAATAATTAAATTTCAAATACTTTAAGTTTAGCTACATTACGTTCAAATAGTTTAAATGAACATTTAATTACCAGATTTAATATTGAATTAAATCAAAGTAACACAAGGGGAAAATGTTCAAATAAATAAAACAACCAAGCTCTTGTGGTTTTTACCGTTGGGGCCCATAACACAATAATTCCTTCAGAACAGTTCCTGATGATACAGCTCAATATTTTGTGTTAATTACTCACACAACCTCCCAGTTTGTGAGGATCCATGAGCAGGTAGGTGATGTAGCAGGATGACCATGATGCTGATAATTGTCCATGATCACACAGGTCCAGCACGCTGAGTCCAGTCCGTCCTTACAGGTGATGCTGATCCAGATTTGCATCAAACTTCAGTCGCTCCTCTTTTCCTCCTTCGTCCTTAGTGACAGCCAACACCTGGTGTTTTCAGCTAACCGTTTCCTAGCCAAGACATTCACGTTTAAAAGTCCATTAAACACTTTTGTACTTTTCAAAAACTAAAAACAAATGTGTGTCACCTGACTGCAGGATGAGAGAGGACTACACGGTAACTTGAACAGAATAAACAAATCACCAAATAGCACTTGCACCAATACGTTAAAGTATCTAAGTCAGTAAAATGCTTCAACACCACGTTAGAACACTTTTCCACCGTACCACAGCACACACCGTTCATCACACACAGGTGAGTCCACAGGTGAGTCCACTCTCACTCCCTTTAACTTGAGTCCACCCACAAAGTCACTTCTGATTGGCCCAGAGTCCATTACTCAACCAAACTTAAAATACATTAGGCTCGTTCGACTTCATGCAGATTTGTGCAGATCTGACTTGACGTGATGCATGCTGGGTTGAACAAGTTCATTTTAACCAATCATATTCGAGGTCTATGAGCATAACAACCCAGCATGCATCACGTCAAGTCAGATCTGCACAGATCTGCATGAAGTCGAACACGCCTATTGGCTCCTTCTGCAGGAAACAGAAAAACAACAATGAAGCAAAGGATTCTGGGACATGTAGTCTTGATTTACTCAGAAACCAAACTCCACTTTACTCTTCCTTACGTCCTCATATATTTAAGGTCCCTACACATGTTTTGAATGTCAGGTGGGAGAATGTTCCAAAGGCGTGGAGCTGAGTGACTGAATGCTCTAGAACCCATGGTGGACAGTCAGGTAGGAGGTGAAATAAGGTGGATGGCTGAGGAGGATCTGGGAGTACGTGAGGGTTTGTATAGTTGGAGACGTTCAGACAGATATGATGGAGCTTGGTTGTGAAGGGTCTTGAAGGTAAGTAGCAGGATCTTGAATTCAATGAGAGATTTTATTAGAAGCCAGTGGGGCTGCTGAAGAACTGGGGTGATGTGGTCCATGGAGGGAGTTCCGCTCATTACCACGGCAACTTAAGCCCACACAACGGTCACTGTCAGTAACTACAACTGTCCACATCCCATAATAGTGACCTTCATTGGCTGCAGTACTTTTTCTATTGGTTGGTGACAGGATGATGTTGTAAAGTGTGAGTCTCTGCTCTGGGTCAATGTTTATTGTTTATTGATTCATCGGAATATTTTACAGGCTTCTAATGTCGTCACGTAGGTTTTTATTCTTTGTTGATTAGTTGTGATTGACAGCTGTGGTTCTATTCACTACTTTAACTTCCTCTTCCTGTTTGTCTTTGGGTATGTTGTGTCTCCTCCTCCAGAGAGAGTCTGTCCTGTTCTCTGGTGGACTGACCTGGAGACTCTGTCCTGGAGACTATAATAAACATTTATTCTCAGATTATAATTATTAGTGAACATGAGTTAATTAAACTTTACAGGTGACTCCAGCACCACTTGCTCCACACAGTTTCTTTTTATTTCTAGTTTTCTCAGCGTTTGACTCGTTTCTAAAAACATCCTCTGACTTAAACTAATCACATTTAATAAAATATCACCTTTATCTTTGTTTCTGTCACTTTCAAATGGTTTCATCCATTCGTTGAATCTTTTCTACTGTGATATTTGTGTTGAAGGGTTTCTATTTACCTGCAACCAGCTGTTGTTGAGTACACCTGCAGAAAGACCCAGAGCTACAGCTAGAACACAGAACACAGAACACAGAACGAGAGCCAGTTGTGGGGACATCATGGAGACACTGTAGAGGAGGTAGGAACCTTTATGTGGTCTAGACCAGAGCTAGAACACGTCATGTGTCCTGAACTAAAGGCCTTAAACCCTCCACTGATCAGCATGGAGGACGTCCAGGCCTCAGACAAAGGGAGCAGCTGTCTGAGGCTGGAAGAGGACACCCTGACCCGTGGGTTAGAATCCCAGTGACCACATGACACCTCTCTGCTAATCTGAGCAGCTCATGGTTTCACCAGACTGGAGGAAGGAAGGGTCACTGCTCACCTTCATCACTGGACAGTTCATCTGCTGATGATGATGATGATGAAGATGATGGAGGGAGGAGGGTATGAATGGATGATGATGATGATGATGTCATGATGATGTGTCCTTGGCCAACAGGATATAAAAGACACTGACTGGTCCAGACAGCAGCTGAAGAAGAAGAAGAAGAAGAAGGAGAAGGAGAAGAAGAAGAAGAAGAAGAAGAGTGGTGAGAACATGAATTATTATTTTAATGTGAACTAATAAATGTTCATTCATTCATGTTTCACTGATTTACTTTGTTCTGTTTATACAAAAAACAAGATTCATATGGACTGTGTCCTCCTCCTCATATTCTCTTCCTCCTCACCTCCTCCTCCTCTTCCTCACCTCCTCCTCACACTCCGCTCCTCAATTTCCTCATATTCTTTTCCTCCTCTCCTCCTCACCTCCTCCTCTTCCTCTCCTCCCCCTCACCTCCTCCTCATGCTCCTCTCCTCCTATTCTTTTCCTCCTCACCTCCTCCTCTTCCTCTCCTCTTACTCACCTCCTCCTCATGCTCCTCTCCTCCTCACCTCCTCATGCTCCCCTCCTCCTCCTCACCTCCTCCTCATGCTCCTCTCCTCCTCCTCTTCCTCACCTCCTCCCCACCTCCTCCAGTAGTCTGTAGTGGTCTAGTGTACCTAATGAAGTGGCCGTATCAGTGTGTATCACTCACATGCTGGTGCTTCTCTGTGATTGGTCGCCAGGAGAATGTATCCTGTGTGGCTATTGGTGGCCGTGGTGGTAGTGGGCGGGGCCAGAGGAGCTGTCAGTCAGTGCTGGGAGCATCCCAGGTGTCAGGATCTGGACTCTGACATCAGCATGATGGTAAAACACGCCACAACATTAGGAACGGCTATGCTGCCTCCACAGGAGCACACTAACTAATGATCTCTCCTCCTCCTCACCTCCTCCTTTCCTCTTCTTCTCTGCTCACCTCCTCCTCCTCTCCTCTTCTTCTCTGCTCACCTCCTCCTCCTCTCCTCCTCCTCCTCACCTCCTGCAGGAGTGCATCCAGATCTGTCGCTCTGACCTCACTGCAGAGACTCCCATCATCCCAGGTGACGCCCACCTCCAAGCTCCTCCTCCTCCTCCATCAGACATCTCCTCCTCCTCCTCCTCCTCCTCCTCTCAGGCCAAGCGCTCCTACTCCATGGAGCATTTCCGTTGGGGGAAGCCCGTGGGCCGAAAGCGCCGTCCAGTCAAAGTCTACACCTCCAACGACGTGGAGGAGGAGGAGTCGGCCGAGCTGTTCCCTGGAGAGATGAGGAGGCGGGCGCTGACCAAGGAGCTCCTGGAGGAGGCGCAGGAGAAGAAGGACGGCTCCTACAAGATGAAGCACTTCAGGTGGAGCGGACCGCCGGCGAGCAAACGCTACGGAGGAGTCATGAGGAGCTGGGACGGACGAAACCAGACGCCTCTGGTCACGCTCCTCAACAACATCATCAACACAGAGGGACAGCAGGAGTGAGGAGGAGGAGGAGGAGAAGAAGGAGGAGGAGGAGGAGGAGGAGGAGGAGGAGGAGGAGGAGGAGGAGAAGAGGAGAGGAGAGGAGGAGAAGAGAGGAGTGAGGAGGAGAAGGAGGAGAGGAGGAGAAGAGGAGAGGAGAGGAGGAGGAGTTTTTCCTGGTGTCACATGATCCTGAATGTTTTGATATTTATTGATGTGTGTAAATAATAACTGTATTTATTAAAGACGTCTGAAAGCACAACTGTCTGTCATTAACTCACCTTCACAGGTCACAGAGGTCACCTAGAGGTCACATAGAGGTCAACTAGGGGTCACCTAGAGGTCAACTAGGGGTCACCTAGAGGTCACATAGGGGTCACATAGGGGTCAACTAGGGGTCAACTAGGGGTCACCCAGGCATACCTGTCAAGTTTTTTTTGGATTTGAAAATAAGGTAAATTTTCCGGCGCCCCCCACCAGCAGTCCCCCCACCACCAGCAGTCCCACCACCACCAGCAGTCCCCACCAGCAGTCCCACCACCACCAGCAGTCCCACCACCACCAGCAGTCCCCCCACCAACCAAGCTCCAGTGTCCCTCCCATTTTAAGCCACGTGTATAAGAAGCTAAACTCACCTCCAGTCAACCACTGATAAACTACAACCAGCTACTTCCTGAACGTCAGCAGCTCCTGTGTTTCCTGTCTCTGTCTCTGTCTCTGTCTCTGTCCAGGTGTGTCTGACCTCAGTGGTCACAACAACAATCATGTCTCATGTCTGGTCTTCAGTCAGCTGATGACCGACTTATCTACATGAGGGTAGAGGAGGACCGTCTCTGTCCTGGCGTCCATCATCCATCTCTTTTATTTTATTTTTTTATTCTCTCTCGTTCTCACACACTAACCTCACCACCTGCAGTACCTGCAGTGGCCTACTACAGGTACTGCAGTAGGCTACTGCAGTACCTGTAGTAGCTGTAGTATTGTTGTAGCCTACTGCAGGTGGCAGCTATCATGAAGCCAGTGACAGAGC
>NC_140357.1:14195009-14197509 GCF_963514085.1 Chelon labrosus | reverse complement strand
TAGCTGTGTACCTGTTAGCTGAGGTGTTAGCCTGTTAGCTGTGTACCTGTTAGCTGAGGTGTTAGCCTGTTAGCCTGTTAGCTGAGGTGTTAGCCTGTTAGCATCTTAGCTCAGGTGTTAGCCTCTTAGCATCTTAGCTCAGGTGTTAGCATCTTAGCCTGTTAGCTGTGTACCTGTTAGCTGAGGTGTTAGCCTGTTAGCTGTGTACCTGTTAGCTGAGGTGTTAGCCTGTTAGCCTGTTAGCTGTGTACCTGTTAGCTGAGGTGTTAGCCTGTTAGCTGTGTACCTGTTAGCTGAGGTGTTAGCCTGTTAGCTGTGTACCTGTTAGCTGATGTGTTAGCCTGTTAGCCTGTTAGCTGTGTACCTGTTAGCTGAGGTGTTAGCCTGTTAGCCTGTTAGCTGAGGTGTTAGCCTGTTAGCTGTGTACCTGTTAGCTGAGGTGTTAGCCTGTTAGCTGTGTACCTGTTAGCTGAGGTGTTAGCCTGTTAGCTGAGGTGTTAGCCTGTTAGCCTGTTAGCTGTGTACCTGTTAGCTGAGGTGTTAGCCTGTTAGCCTGTTAGCTGTGTACCTGTTAGCTGAGGTGTTAGCCTGTTAGCCTGTTAGCTGTGTACCTGTTAGCTGAGGTGTTAGCCTGTTAGCCTGTTAGCTGAGGTGTTAGCCTGTTAGCTGAGGTGTGTACCTGTTAGCTGAGGTGTTAGCCTGTTAGCTTGTTAGCTGTGGTGTTAGCCTGTTAGCCTGTTAGCTGTTAGCCTGTTAGCTGAGGTGTTAGCCTGTTAGCCTGTTAGCTGAGGTGTTAGCCTGTTAGCTTGTTAGCTGTGTACCTGTTAGCTGAGGTGTTAGCCTGTTAGCTGAGGTGTGTACCTGTTAGCTGAGGTGTTAGCCTGTTAGCCTGTTAGCTGTGTACCTGTTAGCTGTGTACCTGTTAGCTGAGGTGTTAGCCTGTTAGCTGAGGTGTGTACCTGTTAGCTGAGGTGTGTACCTGTTAGCCTGTTAGCTGTGTACCTGTTAGCTGTGTACCTGTTAGCTGAGGTGTGTACCTGTTAGCTGAGGTGTTAGCCTGTTAGCCTGTTAGCTGAGGTGTTAGCCTGTTAGCTTGTTAGCTGTGTACCTGTTAGCTGAGGTGTGTAGGGCGTGTTGAAGCGTTCAGAGTGAGCTCCGTAGCTACTTCCTGTCAGGGCCTCACAGATCTCTGATTGGCTGAACAGAAAGACGTCGTCCACCCTCAGCTCACCTTCTGGCAGCCTGACACAAAAACAGGGTTAGCTCCGCCCACCTGCAGAGCTGCACCAATCAGAGGTAGACCAGAGTGCGTCAGAGCGTCTACCTGGGCTTGTCACAGAAGACGTCTTCAGGCAGCAGGTGTGGAGCGTCTCTGTGGCGCCGCTCGATGACCTGAGGACACACAAGACGTCTCTGATGGATGACCTTGAGGAGAGACGGACGACCTTCACTCACCTGTCTGCTCACCTGAGACACATGCTGCTGGAGCGGAGGGGGCGGGCCCAGCTGAGACAGCAGGTTGAGGACGGCGGCGCAGACGGCGTGGACGCCACAGCGGTTGAAGACGGACAGACTCTCCTGATTGGACAACGCCAGGTCCTGAGCAGCCAATCACAGAGCGGAATGAGGACACTCAGCCAGAGACACACAGAGACAGATAGTGACGAGGACCTGGGTGTGTCCAACCTGCAGAGACAGCAGGACACGGATCAGGTCCACCAGCACCTCCTCATTGGTCAGCTCCACACTGAGGACAGCCAGCAGACAGAGGACAGCCTGGTAGTGAGGGCGTCCACTGTCCTCCTCCCTGCAGACCAGGAAGACATGTCTGTAGAGACGCTGGGCATGCTGCACACACACACACACACACACACACACACACACACACACATTAACACTGTGTAACCCAGGTCAGTGTGTACTAGTGTGTAGTAGTGTGTGTGTCTGACCTTCCTCATGAACAGGTTGTCATGGTGACAGCTTTGTTCCTTCAGCTCCAGCTCTGACACGTCAATCACCGTCCTGTCAATCAATCAACATCAATCAACATCAATTAATACATCAGCACCAATTATCTCTTCCTCCTCTTCCTCCTCTCCTCTCCTCTCCTCTCCTCCTCCTCTCCTCTCCTCTCCTCTCCTCTCCTCTCCTCTCCTCCTCCTCCTCCTCCTCTCTTCTCCTCTCCTCATCCTTCCACTCATCCTTCCACTCATCCCTCCTCCTCCTCTCCTCTCCTCTCCTCTTCCTCTCCTCTCCTCTCCTCTCCTCTCCTCTCCTCCTCCTCTCCTCTCCTCCTCCTCCTCTCTTCTCCTCTCCTCATCCTTCCACTCATCCTTCCACTCATCCCTCCTCCTCCTCTCCTCTCCTCTCCTCTTCCTCTCCTCTCCTCTCCTCTCCTCTCCTCTCCTCCTCCTCTCCTCTCCTCTCCTCTTCCTCCTCCTCTCCTCCTCCTCTCCTCTCCTCCTCCTCTTCCTTCCTCCTCCTCTCCTCTCCTTTCCTC
>NC_140357.1:14097509-14187509 GCF_963514085.1 Chelon labrosus | reverse complement strand
CTACTGGACTACTGGACTACTACTGGACTACTGGAGGACTACTGGAGGACTACTGGACTACTGGAGGACTACTGGACTACTACTGGACTACTGGACTACTGGAGGACTACTGGACTACTGGACTACTACTGGACTACTACTGGACTACTGGAGGACTACTGGACTACATATTGGACTACTGGAATACTACTGGACTACTGGAATACTACTGGAATACTGGACTACTGTACTACTGGACTACTACTGGAATACTGTAGTACTGCTGGACTCCTGTAGTAGTGTAATATTACTACAGTAGTCGTCCATGTTAATCCTGCTGTCTGGTTACATCATGACTTTATATTGTAGTAGTTCTAACGTTACAGAGTCACATGACCTCCTCCTCTTCCTCCTTTTCATCCTCTTCTTCTCCTTCTCTTCCTCTTCTACCCTCTCTACCTGTCCTCCTCCTCCTCCTCCTCCTCCTCCTCTTCATCACTATAGCTGTGTTCCAGTTGTTCTCATCGTCAGTTAAATCAAATCCTTCAACAGGTTTTCTTCCTCTAACGACTAAATGTTCAGCTCTGATGACTCTACAGGTAAAAAGTCTAAAACCTTGACGATGAATAAATCATTTCTTACCGTACATGAAGACGACGTGTTCAGATCAGCATCCATCACACACACACAGTTAATCCTCAACACACAAACACCCACACACACACACTGTCGTCCAGCTAAGCTGTGTGTGTGTGTGTGTTATGAGTGTGTATGTGTGTGTGTGTTATATGTATGTGTGTGTGTGTGTGTGTTATGAGTGTGTGTTATGTGTGTGTATGTGTGTGTGTGTGTGTGTGTGTGTGTGTGTGTGAGATCCGGGCCATGTGCAGCAGCTCAGCGCTCGATAATCTGGATTTATTTATCATTCCAGCAGAAACAGAAAAAAACAAGATGGACGCCCACGACCCTGACTGACTGGTATTAATATTAATGTTCATATGAAATGAATCATGTCTACGTCTGCAGCAGACTCTCTTTGTATTGTGTCATCCATTAGCATCAGCTCGCTAACAGAAGCTAACACAGGTGATCTGTTACCTCCAGGTGTCTGGTGGTCCAGCACGGAGCAGCAGTCCTGCAGCAGCCGCCGAGGAGCCTGGGATACGGTCGGCATGGCGACCACCCGGGGCAGCTGCATCCCTCTGGGCAGAGTGGGTAGAGAGGGAGGGCTGATGCCTCGGGGCAGGGAGCTCAGCAAGGAGGGCATGGACACCCCCCGCGGCATGCTGGGAAACCTGGGAAGGGTCCCCGGCATCTTGGTGACCACCTGGACTGAGGAGAAGAAGGAGAAGAAGGAGAAGAAGGAGGAGGAGAAGGAGTGAGGTGAAAACTCTCCCTCCCTCCTCCCTCCACACATTCCTCTGGACATTAACTCATTCAGCTCAACAGCTTCAGATTAGGTCCTCTGTTACACCTCCTCCTGTTAGTAACAGAGGAGGTGTAACAGAGGAGGTGTATCACATACTCTGACTCCGCTCAAATCAAATCAAATGTTTGTTGGAAAGTGGAGAAACAAGCTTCAACGTACCTCCTCCTTCCTCCTCCTACCTCCTCTTTGTTTCTTCTGTACCTCCTCTTCTGTACCTCCTGCACACCTCCTCTGTACCTCTTCTTCTGTACCTCCTGTGTACCTCCTCTTCTGTACCTCCTGTGTACCTCCTATTCTGTATCCTCCTGCGTACCTCCTCTTCTGTAGCTCCTGAATACCTCCTCTTCTGTAGCTCCTCCTGCGTACCTCCTCTTCTATACCTCCTGCGTACCTCCTCCTGTGTACCTCCTCTTCTGTAGCTCCTGTGAACCTCTTCTTCTGTACCTCCTCCTGCGTACCTACTCCTCTGTACCTCCTCTTCTGTAGCTCCTGCGTACCTCCTCCTGTGTACCTCCTGTTCTGTACCTCCTGCGTACCTCCTCTTATGTAGCTCCTCCTGCGTACCTCCTCTTCTGTACCTCCTCTGTACCTCCTCTTCTGTAGCTCCTGCGTACCTCCTCTTCTGTACCTGCTGTGTACCTCCTCTTCTGTACCTCCTGTGTACCTCCTATTCTGTATCCTCCTGCGTACCTCCTCTTGTGTAGCTCTTGAATACCTCCTCTTCTGTAGCTCCTCCTGCGTACCTCCTCTTCTATACCTCCTGCGTACCTCCTCCTGTGTACCTCCTCTTATGTAGCTCCTACGTACCTCCTCTTCTGTACCTCCTGCGTACCTCCTCTTGTGTAGCTCCTGCGTACCTCCTCTTCTGTACCTCCTCTGTACCTCCTCTTCTGTAGCTCCTCCTGCGTACCTCCTGTTCTGTAGCTCCTGCGTACCTCCTCCTCTGAGCCTCCTGCTGCCGTCGTCTCTCCCTCTGACCCATGTGTTTATGTAACCTCTGCCTCCGGCTCAGATCAACCAATCAATGAGTTTGATGGATTCTCTGTGACGTCCCCCAGGAGACTGGTCACTGACACAGACACAGAGCATTCTGGGTAATGTAGTTTAGAGGAAGGACACTGAACAGCTGTAACAAAGTGATTATTTATTTATTGAACACATCTCATGTTTGGGTTTAAAGCATTTACTCCCCCTCGGAGCGTCCGACCCCCCCCAAGTACAGTCCTCCAAGCTCCGCCTCCAGGTCCTGCATGTGGGCGGGGCCACAGCCGTCCGTCTCTCCCAGCATCATCCACCAGGGCCGCCGGCCGGCCTGCAGCGCCGCGTTGTGGGCGTCACGGGCCCGGGCGGCGACAGGACCCGCCGGCCTCAGGAAGGAGTCGGCCACCGTTGCCGTGACGACGGCGAGGGGCGGGGCGTCTGTGGGGACAGGATGTTCATCGGTCTCAGAGGCACCAGCAGGAAGTTAGCTTAGCGTTAGCAACAAAGACACAGGAAGTTAGCTTAGCATGTAATAGTTACCTCTGAGCAGCTCCAGCTGTGTGTGTGTGTGAGCCAGCAGAGCCTCCACCCGTTGCTCCTCTCTCCTCCTCCTCTGAGCTCCTCCTCCCTGCACCTCCTCCTTCAGCAGCAGCTGCACCTCCTCATGGAGCCGCCGGCACTCCTCGGCCGACACGCGTGACGACTACAACACACCAACACGTGTCAGAGGCGTGTTGAAGGTGGAGGTGTTTTACCATGAAGCAGCGTCTCACCGGATGAACAGCCACGTACTCCTCCACCTGCTGCTGTAGCTCCGCCCTCCGGCTGTCCGTCAAACCCTGCTGACCAATCCAGAAAGGAGCGATGGGCGGGGCCTTCGCTGCTCGCCGCTTCTGAAGGAAACAGCGCACCTGACAGACGAGAAAGGACACTGAGGACATTCTGTGTCTCTGTGAGGACATCCTGTGTGTGTGTGTGTGTGTGTGTGTGTGTGTGTGTGTGTGTACCGCTCTCTGCAGCGTCCTGGCGGCGTGCTGTTGTGTGTGTGTGCGTCTCAGTGTGTGTCTCAGTGTGTTGTTGTAGTGGCGTCTCTGTCTGAAGCCTCTCCAGGAGCTCTGGATGACCACGGCCGCTCGCCGCTCACACTCCTGCAGGTAAGACTGCACCTGGTCTGAACACACACACACACACACACACACACACACACACACACACACACACACACACACACACACAGGTTGTTTGTCTTTCACAATAAGAGTCCTGCTCAGAGCTTCCTGTGAGCAGCAGCAGCAGCAGCAGCAGCAGCAGCGTTTACCTGGAGGCAGCAGCTGCAGCAGCCTCCTCTGTTTCTGGTGGAACTCCGTCCTGGCCCGCTGACGTCTCACATTCACCTGAAACACATTTTAGACCTGGTGACGTCCTCGTCGTCCCGGTGACGTCCTCGTCCTCGTCTCCCTGGACATCTGGACTACTTACCTGATACTTGAGCTCCTCCTCCCACTGCTGCGCCTCCTCCTGCTGCTCCTGCCGCCTCCTTCGAGCCCTGACAGAGGAGCACAGGTGAGCGTCCTCCCGTTGTGTCCTCAGGCTACGTCCTACAGACTCCTCCTCACCTGTATGTCCTCTGCAGGACGCTGACCGCTCTGTTCAGACTCTTCACTCTGCGTCTGGTCCGATGCGACCTCCACGCCGCCTGGATCACACAGGCCGCCCGCACGTGCTCAGTACGCACCTGCACACAGACGCCAGGGGTCAGAGGTCACGCTTAATAAACTACATCTTAAAATATCAGAGACTGAAGACACGTGAGGCACCTGAGACGGACTCAACGTGTCCTTCTTTGATTGGATGATTTCAATCAGCTGATCCACTTCCTGGTCGAAGCCCCGCCCCCTCCAGTCTTTGTCCAGCAGGCTGTCCAGACCTGCGGAGACAGACACAGTGACCTCCGACCTTCCACGTGAGCGACAGTCCCACCTGGTGTGACCTCTGACCTCTGAAGCTGAGGAGGAGGGCGTGGAGGCGCAGCCCCAGCTGATTGGCCATGAGGAGCACCAGCCTGACGGAGGCCCCTCCCACCGCAGAGTCAGAGCTGACAGCTAATTGGCCGACAGCCTCGTTGAGCAGCAACAGAACGGAGTCGTCGCTGAGCGCAGACAGGAAGTCCCTGAGAGGACGAGGACAGGTGAAGACAGGGACGCAGACAGGAAGTCATGTGACCAGGTGAGTTACCTGCTGGACGAGCAGATGTGAGTCCACAGCTGGACGCAGAGCAGAGACACGGGGACGTCGTCGCACATCTGGATCTGCTCGTAGTGGGCGGAGCTGAGGACTGCAGAGACACAGACGTCAACACCATCAGTCAGCTGACCGATCAGCTGATCGGTCAGTGAGGGGTCATGTGACCGACCTTGAGCCGTGAGCTGAGTGTGAGCAGAGAGCAGCCATCCCAGTGAATCCATCACCTTCCTGAGGAGAGACGCTCCCTGAAACACAAACACACGAGTCACCGTCAACGCTCTGACTGACGGAGTCGTACCTGAACGCAGCCTCACCTCCGCTCGCCTCGCCAGCCGACCGGCCAATGACAGGAGAGCGTCCACCACCGACGGCAGGAAGAGGCGGTGGAAGGCGTCTGAGCGGCGGCCGGGGTCGAGACGGCCGGGGTCGAGGCAGCCGGGGTCGAGGCGGCCGGGGTCGAGGCCGACGCAGCAGGAGCTGGAGACGGGCGCCACAACAAAGTGTTTAGAAAGTGATGCTGTTTAAATCCGGTCAGACAAACACCTGTCACCTGTCACCTGTGACCTGTCACCTGTCACCTGTCACCTGTGACCTGTGACCTGTGACCTGTCACCTGTGACCTGTCACCTGTGACCTGTGACCTGTGACCAGTCACCTGTGACCAGTCACCTGTGACCTGTGACCTGTGACCAGTCACCTGTCACCTGTCACCTGTGACCTGTCACCTGTCACCTGTGACCTGTGACCTGTGACCTGTGACCAGTCACCAGTCACCAGTCACCTGTGACCTGTGACCTGTGACCAGTCACCTGTGACCAGTCACCTGTGACCTGTGACCAGTCACCTGTGACCTGTGACCTGTCACCTGTGACCAGTCACCTGTGACCTGTGACCTGTGACCTGTGACCTGTGACCAGTCACCAGTCACCAGTCACCTGTCACCTGTGACCTGTGACCTGTGACCTGTGACCTGTCACCTGTGACCTGTCACCTGTCACCTGTCACCTGTGACCTGTGACCTGTCACCTGTCACCTGTGACCTGTGACCTGTCACCTGTCACCTGTGACCAGTCACCTGTGACCAGTCACCTGTGACCTGTGACCTGTGACCAGTCACCTGTCACCAGTCACCTGTCACCTGTGACCTGTCACCTGTGACCTGTCACCTGTGACGTGTCACCTGTCACCTGTCACCTGTGACCAGTCACCTGTGACCTGTCACCTGTGACCTGTCACCTGTCACCTGTGACCTGTCACCAGTCACCAGTCACCAGTCACCTGTGACCTGTCACCTGTGACCTGTCACCAGTCACCTGTGACCTGTGACCTGTCACCTGTGACCTGTCACCAGTCACCAGTCACCTGTCACCTGTGACCTGTGACCTGTCACCAGTCACCAGTCACCAGTCACCTGTGACCAGTCACCTGTCACCAGTCACCAGTCACCTGTGACCTGTCACCTGTCACCAGTCACCAGTCACCTGTGACCTGTGACCTGTCACCAGTCACCAGTCACCTGTCACCTGTCACCTGTCACCTGTGACCTGTGACCTGTCACCAGTCACCAGTCACCAGTCACCTGTGACCAGTCACCTGTCACCAGTCACCTGTGACCTGTCACCTGTGACCTGTCACCTGTGACCTGTCACCTGTCACCAGTCACCAGTCACCTGTGACCTGTCACCTGTCACCTGTGACCTGTCACCTGTCACCTGTGACCTGTGACCTGTCACCTGTCACCAGTCACCAGTCACCAGTCACCTGTGACCTGTCACCTGTCACCTGTGACCTGTCACCTGTCACCTGTGACCTGTGACCTGTCACCAGTCACCTGTCACCAGTCACCAGTCACCTGTGACCTGTGACCTGTGACCTGTCACCAGTCACCAGTCACCTGTGACCAGTCACCTGTCACCAGTCACCTGTGACCTGTCACCTGTGACCTGTCACCTGTGACCTGTCACCTGTCACCAGTCACCAGTCACCAGTCACCTGTGACCTGTCACCTGTCACCTGTGACCTGTCACCTGTCACCTGTGACCTGTGACCTGTCACCTGTCACCAGTCACCAGTCACCTGTGACCAGTCACCTGTCACCAGTCACCTGTGACCTGTCACCTGTGACCTGTCACCTGTGACCTGTCACCTGTCACCAGTCACCAGTCACCTGTGACCTGTCACCTGTCACCTGTGACCTGTCACCTGTCACCTGTGACCTGTGACCTGTCACCAGTCACCTGTCACCAGTCACCAGTCACCTGTCACCTGTGACCTGTGACCTGTGACCTGTGACCTGTCACCAGTCACCAGTCACCTGTGACCTGTGACCTGTGACCTGTCACCTGTCACCTGTCACCTGTGACCTGTCACCTGTGACCTGTCACCTGTGACCTGTGACCTGTCACCTGTGACCTGTCACCTGTCACCTGTCACCTGTCACCTGTGACCTGTGACCTGTGACCTGTCACCTGTGACCTGTGACGTACCTGGTGAGCTGGGCCAGCGTGGCGGCGCCGCTCCAGTCGCCCCGCTGCATTCTGGGATGGGACAGCGTGAGGACGCAGTGACTCAGGACGCCGCTGTGATACAACTGAGCCTTGACACGAGTCAGCTGATCAGCGTTCATGTGGACGGCCGCTGAGTTCAGGACGTCTGGGGACAGCAGAGACACGTTGAGACATTCAGAGGAGACGCAGTGAATCAGGAGGACAAGACAACGTGACGTCTCACGGTTCAGGCCGACGGTCAGGACACGCAGTTTCTGGTCCAGGTTCAGGTTTTCATCGTCCAGCTGCAGCTTCAGCTCCGTCACCAGAGCCTCCTCCTCCTGCTGCTCCTGCTGCTCCTCCTGCTCCTCCTGCTCCTCCTCCTCCTCCTCCTGCTCCTCCTTCATCCTGTTTAATAAACACACACATTATTCTCTTCATAAACAAACCACCAGGACACGAGCTGAACACCAGAGATAATATGGACATAAACACAGAGTATTAATATTAGTTCAATTCATTTAATGACACTTTTACATTCAGCTGTTTCTCCACTAACATAATGAATAATACATTATATAAATGACATATTAAATAAAACATGAAATAAAGTGTATAACATAATATAAATACCATAAAATAATAAAATAAGCCATCAGGTCTAGTTCCTGATGTTTTAAACTCTAGTTTAATGCAGTCGTTGATGCTACAGGTGAGACCTGTGGTTCCAGAGACTGGTCTTGTCACGGCCTTGGGTCTCTCGGTCTCGCAGTGTCTCGGACTGGCCGAGCGTTGTCGAAGGGATTTGTAACCTATATTATCATTATACGCCCCCTTCAAGTACCAATCACATGCATTTTGTGACACAGGAGGCGTTGGCGCTCGTCCTCTCAGGGTGAATGCGTCAGTCGTCAGGTTTGGTTTTACAGACCATAAAGAGCTTGGTGCACCTGTGTGTCTGTGTATTTAATTACAGTATCGTGCTTATAATGGCCTAGTTTGAATAAATATATGGCATCATTGGCCTTTGAATAATATTTGCATGTCGTTGTGATTGATTAAGCATTAGGCCTATGCCATTTCAGTGATGCTGATATTATACGGTGTAATTTGGCCACTATAATAATAATTTCATGTTGATAATTGTGTATCTTTAATATTTAGTATTAACGGTTCATCTACAAATTAAGTACAATTTAAATCAGTAACATGTTTCCAATTCATTAGACTGTTTTGAGGTGCAGGGTGGTGTACGAGGCTTGTTGTTCTGTTAGATGACTACAGGACTATAGGACTATAGGACTATAGGACTACAGGACTATATGACTATAGGACTATAGGACTACAGGACTATATGACGATAGGACTATAGGACGATAGGACTACAGGACTACAGGACGATAGGACTATAGGACTATAGGACGATAGGACTATAGGACTATATGACTATAGGACTATATGACTATAGGACTATAGGACTTTAGGACTATAGGACTATAGGACTATAGGACTTTAGGACTATAGGACTATAGGACTATAGGACTTTAGGACTATAGGACTATAGGACGATAGGACTTCAGGACTATAGGACGATAGGACTATAGGACTATAGGACGATAGGACTATAGGACTATAGGACTATAGGACTATATGACTATAGGACTATAGGACTTTAGGACTATAGGACTATAGGACTATAGGACTTTAGGACTATAGGACTATAGGACTTTAGGACGATAGGACTATAGGACTATAGGACTTTAGGACGATAGGACGATAGGACGATAGGACTATAGGACTATATGACTATAGGACTATAGGACTTTAGGACTATAGGACTATAGGACTATAGGACTTTAGGACTATAGGACTATAGGACTATATGACTATAGGACTTTAGGACTATAGGACTATAGGACTTTAGGACTATAGGACTATAGGACTTTAGGACTTTAGGACTATAGGACTATAGGACTATAGGACTTTAGGACTATAGGACTTTAGGACGATAGGACGATAGGACTATAGGACTATAGGACTATAGGACGATAGGACTATAAGACGATAGGACTATAGGACTTTAGGACTTTAGGACTATAGGACTTTAGGACGATAGGACTATAGGACTATAGGACTTTAGGACTATAGGACTATAGGACTATAGGACTATAGGACTTTAGGACTATAGGACGATAGGACGATAGGACGATAGGACTATAGGACTTTAGGACTATAGGACTATAGGACTTTAGGACTATAGGACTATAGGACGATAGGACTATAGGACTATAGGACTATAGTCATGTCACTCAAACAGTGTAGAAATAGATATATAATGCAGTTGCTACACATATTTGATTTTTAGCCAGTTGATAATAACATTTATAGTGAGTTCACACACAACACATGCACTGTCTCTGTATTATTGTCCCTGTAGTTGAAATAATACAGTCTCATATTTATACCAACTTGACTCTCTGGTCTTGGTCTTGACTTGGTCTTGATACTCTCTGGTCTTGGTCTTGACTTGGTCTTGATACTCTCTGGTCTTGGTCGTGTCTTGGTCTCGGTTTAGGCGGTCTTGACTACAAGTCGACTTCAGGCTGTTAGCTGTTAGCCGTTAGCTGTTAGCCGTTAGCCTCTAGCTCTGACAGCACGCGCTGATATCATCGTCATTAATTAAACAGGTACCCGGAAGTCTTTCCGGTCAGTGGAGGCTCACCTGTCAGAGGCTGGACACCTGTCGCCTCTCAGGTTCCTCTCCAGTCCACCACCTGTTCTCCAGTCAGCTGATGAGCTCTCCGTCTCCCAGCAGCACCGTCTGTCGGTTAAACTGACGATAAAATCACATTAACGGACACAACAAGTTACGTTAACCGGTGAAACGGCGGCTCCGCTCCCCGGTTCACATCTAATCATTGATTTATTAAAAGTATTAAAGCTCTGAAACAACAAAATACTGAGTTAACTGACGGAGCTAGCGGCTAGCGGCTAGCGGCTAGCACGGAGGCAGCTGGCTTCTGTTTCTAAGGCAACGCGGTGACGTAATTAGGCTGCGACGGACGCACAGACCTCTGCAGCAAACACAGGACGATCCTTATTGTTTGTAGATCTATTAATTAATGAATCTATCTATCTATCTATCTATCTATTAATTAATATATTAATCAATCTATCTATCTATTAATTAATATATTAATCTATCTATCCATCTATTAATTAATATATTAATCAATCTATCTACTAATGAATCCATCTATTAATGAATCCATCCATCCATTTACAGGCTGCTGTTACCACATGTGTCCTCCAGGTGTCGCTGTAGTTTCAGCTTCAACTTCAACAGAATGAAGAATATAATAATATAATAATAATATATATTAATATAATATAATTATATATATATTATTATTATGTTATATTATTATAATAAAAATATAATATAATAATATATTTTGATTAAATTACTACTGATTATTATTGCTATTATTCTTATTACTGTTAATGATCATTGTGGCTGTTTCGCCACTGATATTAATAATAATATAATATAATATAATATAATATTAAATTAAATAATATAATAAAATATAATATAATATAAAATAAAATAAAAAAGTAATATATTAATAAAATAAAATAAAATAAATATAATATAATATAATATAAAATAAAAAATAATATATTAATAAAATAAAATAAAATAATATAATAAATCATATAATATAATATAAATAATATAATATAATATAATATAATATAATATAATATAAACTAATATAATATAATATAAACTAATATAATATAATATAAAGATGTGAAATGTGACTTGATGACGTCAGAGTCGGTGCCGTTAACGGGAGCAGCGCTGATAGTAAAACCGACAGCACCAGTAACGTTGTAGTAACGGACAGAGGCGGAGTGTGTGTGTGTCGGTGTGTGTGTCGGTGTGTGCAGCTGCTGCAGCGCTCGTGCACAGCCTCTCTCTGCGCCTGCGTGCTGAAACACACACCGAGCGACCGTCCGCCGCCTGGACCGGTACAGAGAGAGGGGGGGATACCGGGGCCGCTGTACGGTAACGGTAGCAGCGCGCAGTAACGTTAACGGTGGCGTGATGTGATGCGATGCCGCACGGGATCACGGTAACGTAAGAACAGCAGCAGCAGCATCAGCGGAGGAGGAAGAGGAGGAAGAGGAGGAGCAGGAGGAGCAGGATTAGGAGGAGGAGGAGGAGAGTCGAGGCTGAGCCGAGGAGGATGCAGCACTGACCGACTGATCGGTACCGACCGGACCGGGAGGAGGGGGGAACACGTCCTACGGTGCACCGCCCGGGATGGAGATGGAGGGGTAGAGGCAGGGGAGGAGGCGCGAGGAGCGGAGCAACCGACGGTACATAACGGAGCAGGAGGAGGAGGAGGAGGAGGAGCAGGAGGGAGGCGGAGGAGCAGCAGCGCGAGGAGGAGGAGGAGGAGGAGGAGGAGGGAGGATGAATCCGGTGGATGGAGGAGGAGAAGCGGGCCCGGACGGCCTGGCGACGACAGGTAGAGCCGCCATGATGCCCCCACATCCGCCCATTGACTCCATCAGAGTGTGTGTGTGTGTGTGAGCTCTATAGGCTCCATACTGGGGGACGGAGTGTGTGTGTGTGTGTGTGTGTGTGTGTTCATGTGTGTGTGTGATGGTGGGGGGTGGAGGGGGTCCAGCCAAGGAGGATTGTGGGAACTGGGGCCTGCTCCCTCAGAGTGTGATGTAATGTGGTGTGTGTTAAAAAACACACACTCTGCAGGAGACACTGGGGAGAGTGGGACACATCCAGGACCCCCCCCCCCCCCCCCCTCCGAATCATCCAGGACCCCCCCTCAGAAACCTCCGGGGGGGGGTGTAAGGAGTGATCAGTAGAACATGACTGAGGTCACATGACCACTTCACATGACCAGCTTCATCTTAATATCATTATTATTATTTATTCCGAATTTAAATCAAACCAAACACATGACATCACAGCGAGCGATCTGATTGGCTCTCAGGCGTCTCTCAGCCGAGGAGACCAGTCCAAGCTGCAGCTGCATCAGCCGTCCACTCATCACCATGTCTCATGGTTTTGGTCCAGCTGGCTGACAGGAAGCGTCTCTGTGAGCGTCTCCGTCCTCTGAGACGTGTCCATCAGCTGCTGTCGTCCATCTTTGTCCTTGATTGACAGCTGGTCCCTGGCTGAGCCGTGTTTACACCACAAACACCCTCAACTCATTAGCGCCTGCAGGCTGTTAGCATCTGTTAGCTCCATCATCATCATCATCTTCATCATCTACCATGGTCTGGCTCCTTCAGTGACTCTTCACCGGCTGGACGTCCTGATTCTGATCATTGTCTTAAAATATTAATGCTGCTGATGGTTTTAGTTCAGAGGCCTCTAAGGCTGGGCTCCTAAATGTTGGCTGGCTGGCATTTAATCAGGACGTCCCATCTTTACATCGTTCCATGGGTCAGATGGGACAGTCCAGGACCAACAGGAAGGTTTCCTCTCTGAGGGCTAGCTCTGCTAATGTTAGCCGTCTAATGCTATCTGTCTCCGTCTTAGACAAGACCACAGAGTAAAACTATTAGCACCACCCTCCTCTGACGTTAGCTGATGAGAATCATCCTCCACAAAACAAAGCCTGGTCCTCTGACATGTCCTGCTCTGATTTCAATGCCTACACATCCCAGGATGCATTGCAGAGATCTGACCAGCTACTGGAGTGGGTTGCTCCAAAGGCTAATGCAGCTGCAGCCTGGACTTGTCTCTACAGCACAAACAGGAGGACATAAGGCTGAACTGATTAGCCTTGAGGTCGTCCGCCCCGTCCAATCAGACGCTACAGATTGTCCCGTGTGTGTCTTCCAGGTTCTGGTAAAGCCGAGTGTGTCCGGGCGGTCGATGTCCTGACGGTGCTGAGAGAGAAAGTGGCCTTCGTGTCGGGTAAGACTCAAACACCGCCGCGGGTTTTTAGTTCCTCTTGGTCCTGGTTTAACGGTTTCATGGTTGTTTTCAGGTGGACGGGACAAACGAGGCGGACCAATCCTGACCTTTCCAGCCAGGACCAATCACGATCGAATAAAACAGGAGGACCTCAGCCGACTGGTCACTTACCTGTCAACGATACCCAGGTACACCTGCTCTGCCAAGCTCCCAGAAGAGCTGCTGCTAATTAAACTGGCCCCACAGATAGCTAAAATGCTACTGCTAACCGAAGAGCTGCTGCTAATTAAACTGGCCCTACAGCTAGCTAAAATGCTACTGCTAACCGAAGAGCTGCTGCTAATTAAACTGGCCCTACAGCTAGCTAAAATGCTACTGGTAACCGAAGAGCTACTGCTAATTAAACTGGCCCTACAGCTAGCTAAAATGCTACTGCTAACCGAAGAGCTACTGCTAATTAAACTGGCCCTACAGCTAGCTAAAATGCTACTGCTAACCGAAGAACTACTGCTAATTAAACTGGCCCTACAGCTAGCTAAAATGCTACTGCTAACTGAAGCGCTGCTGCTAATGAAATTGGTGCTCCTGCTAATTTTAGTGCCACTGCTAACTGAAGTGCTAATGCTTACTGAACTGTTGCTACTGCTAACTGCATTGGCACAACTACTTGCACCAACGCAGAGCTGTTTGTAACTGAATGAATGTTATTGCTAGCTTAAGTGCTACTGCTAACTGAAGGGCTGTGCCTAATTGAGTTGGTACTATTGCTAACTTAAGTGCTAATACTATGACTAATAGTTGTGCTACTACTAATTGCTGTAAATAAACCAGTATGCTAGTAGTTCTCGTTGCTAACTGACGGGAGTCTTTGGTGTCTCTGTCCGTTAGCGAGGATGTTCGCGCTCGTGGCTTCACCGTGGTGGTGGACATGCGCGGCAGCAAGTGGGACAGCGTGAAGCCGGTGCTGCGGACGCTGCAGGAGTCGTTTTCCTCCAACATCCACATAGCGCTGCTCATCAAGCCGGACACGTTCTGGCAGAAACACAAGACCAACCTGGGCAGCGCCAAGCTCAGCTTTGAGGTACTAGAGCACAAGCTGCTAACGGTGTCGCTAACCAGAGTACTGCTACCAACAAATACTAAATAAACTGTAACACTAGTGTGGCTTACTGAAGGAACACTGCTGGCTGCTTTTGCTAACTATGCTAACTGTTAACTAGCGACTTATGCTAACTGACGTTGCTAAACACGACCTGCATGGACTGTCCATGTGTCCAGACCAGCCTGGTGTCGGTGGAGGGTCTGTCCCGGCTTGTCGACCCCTCCCAGCTGACCTCTGACCTCGGCGGCTCGTTGGAGTACGACCATGTGGAGTGGACCGAGCTGCGTCTGGGCCTGGAGGAGTTCTCAGGGGCCGCGACGCAGCTGCTCGCCCAGCTGGAGCAGCTGGAGTCGGGACTGAGCCGCATACCCGAGCCCCAGGATGTGGACGAGGCCCGCAAGTGAGTGGAACCATCTGCTGATGGAAGTGCTACTGCTAACATGCTAATTTCATTTGCACTATTGATAACTAAGCAAGGTACTTCAATTAGCACAAAGCTAGTTAGCTTTGTGCTAATTGAAGTAGCTCGCTTACGTGCAACTGCTAACTGACATGCTAAAGCTAACTGACTTGGTGCTAATGCTAACTGACATGCTAAAGCTAACTGACTTGGTGCTAATGCTAAAGCTAACTGACTTGGTGCTAATGCTAACTGAAGGGCTAATGTGTGGCGTGTTTTCTCTCTCCAGACTTCTTGACGAACACGGTCGTCTCCGTAACACCGTCGCCACGGCGCCGGTCGACGCCCTGGACCGAGAGGGGCGGAGCTTGCTCCAGCGCATGCGTCTGGGCCCCTCTCACGGCGACTCCTCTAACGACAGTAGCGGCGGCGGTGGCGGTGGTAGCCACGGCAGCTGGCTGTCGGGCGGGGCGGACTTCCAGAGCGTGGCGCCAAAGGTGTCGTCTCTGCTGGACCGGCTGCAGGCGGGACGCAGCCACCTGCTGCAGAGCTGGGGCGACAAGAAGCTCCACCTGGACCAGGGGCTGCAGCTGCACCTGTTTGAGCAGGACGCCACCAAGGTGAGACTCAGGGGTAACCGGACGGTACGAGATCAGAGAGGACCCTGAAATGCTAATGCTAATACCGAGCTAACGCTGAGTCCCTGCCTGTCCTCAGATGTCAGAGTGGATCGCTCACAGTAAAGACCTGTTCATGCAGAGTCTGGCTGAGGTCGGTCAGAACCACCAACACGCCCTGGACCTCCAGAACCAGCACCAGCACTTCACCGCCAACTGCATGGTCAGTGTGTGTGTGTGTCGCTGTGTGTGTCAGTGTGTGTCAGGGTGTGTGTCACTGTGTGTGTGTCAGTGTGTGTCAGTGTGTGTCAGTGTGTGTGTCGCTGTGTGTGTCACTGTGTGTGTGTGTTGCTGTGCGCTGACCCGTGTGTGTGTCGTTGTGTCAGAACGGCAGCGTGAACGTGGACAGCGTGGTTACCGTGGCAGCGAGGCTCGCCGAGGCCGGTCACTACGGAGCGGAGCGGATCGCCATGGTGTCGTCACGGCTACAGGAGGACTGGAAGTCCCTGACGACGGCGCTGGAGGAACGCAGCAACGCCCTCGCCATGGCAACCGGCTTCCACCAGGGGGCGGAGCAGGTGAGGAGCAAGCGTCCGTCCTCCTCCAGGTGGTTGGACCGGTCAGCTGATGTCTGTCTGTCCCGTCTCTCTGTCCAGTTCCTGCTCCGGGTGGAGGGCTGGGTCCAGGTGTGCTCTGAAGGACCGTTGCCGTCGGCAACAGCAGAGCTGGAAGCTGCAATAAAGAAACACCAAGAGCTCAATGAGGAGATCTCTGCTAACTACACACAGGTACCTGTCCCCCTGTCTGTCCACCAGTCTGTCCCCCTGTCTCTGTCTCTCTGCTAACTACACACAGGTACCTGTCCCCCTGTCTCTGTCTCTGCTAACTACACACAGGTACCTGTCCCCCTGTCTGTCCCCCTGTCTCTGTGTCTCTGCTAACTACACACAGGTACCTGTTCCCCTGTCTGTCCCCCTGTCTGTCCCCCTGTCTCTGTGTCTCTGCTAACTACACACAGGTACCTGTCCCCCTGTCTGTCCCCCTGTCTGTCCCCCTGTCTCTGTCTCTCTGCTAACTACACACAGGTACCTGTCCCCCTGTCTGTCCACCAGTCTGTCCCCCTGTCTCTGTCTCTCTGCTAACTACACACAGGTACCTGTCCCCCTGTCTCTGTCTCTGCTAACTACACACAGGTACCTGTCCCCCTGTCTGTCCCCCTGTCTCTGTGTCTCTGCTAACTACACACAGGTACCTGTCCCCCTGTCTGTCCCCCTGTCTGTCCCCCTGTCTCTGTGTCTCTGCTAACTACACACAGGTACCTGTCCCCCTGTCTGTCCCCCTGTCTCTGTCTCTCTGCTAACTACACACAGGTACCTGTCCCCCTGTCTGTCCCCCTGTCTGTCCCCCTGTCTCTGTGTCTCTGCTAACTACACACAGGTACCTGTCCTCCTGTCTGTCCCCCTGTCTCTGTCTCTCTGCTAACTACACACAGGTACCTGTCCCCCTGTCTGTCCCCCTGTCTGTCCCCCTGTCTCTGTCTCTCTGGTCCTCAGCCCATTTGTCTTCTTGTCCGTCCACAGGTCAGTGAGAGCGGTAAAGCTTTACTGGACGTCCTCCAGCGTTGCCCGGCAACCGAGTCTGAAGACTCAGCGACCAAACCAGACTTCACTGCCGCCACGCATGGCATCATGGGAGTTCTGCACCAGGTGATGCAGGTACGTCTTCAGTAACTGTCTCACATCATCAATGTCACAGACAGACAGGTGGACTGAGGACAGGTGGACTGAGGACAGACAGGTGGACTGAGGACAGGTGGACTGAGGACAGATGTCTTTACTCTGTGCAGGGTCACCATGAAGTAGAGGGGGCGTGGCAGCACCGTAAGCTCCGCCTCCACCAGCGCCTGCAGCTGTGTGTCTTTCAACAGGACGTTCGACAGGTAAGACCCAGGTCCAGGTCCTGGTCCTGGTCCAGGTCCAGGTCCAGGTCCAGGTCCAGGTCCAGACCCAGGTCCAGTTCCAGGTCCAGACCCAGGTCCTGGTCCAGGTCCAGATTGTGATGCAGGCTCTCGGTCCGTCCCTCAGGTGCTGGACTGGGTGGAGCAGCACGGCGAGGTCTTCCTCAACAAACACAGCGGCGTGGGGAAGTCTCTGCACCGAGCTCGAGCTCTGCAGAAACGCCACGACGACTTCCAGCAGGTCGCTCAGGTACAGGACGGTCTAGAAGCAGAACCATCTCAGACTGTCCAGAACCAGAACCAGAGCCAGAACTCATGTACGTTCTCATGTTCCTCGTCAGAACACTTACACCAACGCTGAGAAGCTTCTGGAGGCAGCAGACCAGCTGGCCCAGTCTGGAGAGTGTGAGGAGGAGGAGATCTACCAGGCGGCCCGGGACCTGGAGCTGAGGATGCAGGTAGGTCTGGGCTGGGTGGGGGGGGGATGGGGGGGTTGTTGCCATGTTGCTGTTGCCATGTTGCTGTTGCCATGTTGCTGTTGCCATGTTGCAGGCCTTCATCCAGAGGGTTGAACAGAGGAAGCTGCTGCTGGACCTGGCCGTGTCCTTCTACACACACACGAAGGAGGTAACACACACTCACACTGTACACACTGCAGTGCTTTAAAGTACATGCTCCTCACCTCTGCTCCTCCTGCTCCTCCTCCTGCTCCTCCTCCTGCTCCTGCTCCTCCTCAGCTGTCAGCGTGGATGGAGGGCCTCCAGAAGCAGCTCTCCTCAGACCTCCTGTCCTGTCCAGACACTGTGGAGGCTCTTCAGGCTCTCATCAGCCAGCAGCAGCAGCAGCAGGCCAACACACAGGTACCAGGGTCAACCTCTGACCTCTGACCTCTGACCTAACCGCACCGTAACAACCTAACACCCCCCATGACCTCCGACCCCTCACCTCTAACCCCCACACTAACCCCAACTCTAACCCTGACCCACAGGAAGCTGCCATGAGTGTCATCCGGGAAGGAGAAGACCTCATCCTGCAACTCAGGTACGCACTGGTTCGGGGGGGGGGGGGGGGGGCAGGTCGTCCTCAGACGGGACACGCTGGGGGGGGGCAGGTCATCCTCAGACGGGACACGCTGGGGGGGGGGCAGGTCATCCTCAGACGGGACACGCTGGGTGGGTGCGCTTGTTTTAGGACTCTAGGTGCGTTTGTTGAGGTGAATGATTGCTATGGGTGCGCTTGTTTCACTGGTCTGGGTGTCCTCCATGCCTGGTCCTGACCTCCTGCCTGGTCCTGACGTCCCGCCTGGTGCGCTTGTTTTAGGCCACAGGGCAGCTCGGTGGCCCATGTGGAGGCGGTGCTGCAGCAGCTGGAGGAGGCTCACGTTCAGCTGGAGGAACTGTTCCACCAGAGGAAGATCCGTCTGGACGTCTACCTCCAGCTCCGGATCCTGCAGCAGTGCACGCTGGAGGTGCTTCACGTTCTACCTTTGGTTGTTCCTTCATCCACAACGTCAGCTCACAGCTGGACTCTCTGCGTTTCCTAGGTAACCGGGGAAATGGACGCTTGGAGACAGGACCTCCAGAAACAGTCCCAGGACTTTTCCAGTGAGAAGCTAGCGTCGCCCCGGCTAGCCGACGCTAACCAGGACAAGCTAGCGCTGGGCCAGTCGCGGCTGGTGGAAGCTAGCCCTGAGGCGCTAACGCTAGCTCAGCAGCGCATCCACAGGTAGACGGTCTGACCTGAGACTAGACTGATGTTGACCCAAGTCTGGACTCTGACCTGAGACTAGACTGATGTTGACACCAGTCTGGACTCTGACCTGAGACTAGACTGATGTTGACCCAAGTCTGGACTCTGACTGACGGACTGGTTGATGTTGACCCAGGTCTGGACTCTGACTGACGGACTGGTTGATGTTGACCCAGGTCTGGACTCTGACTGACGGTCTGGTTGATGTGCAGGCACATGGAGCGGAGGCTGGCCATGAACAACATGATCTACGAGGTCATCCAGCAAGGTCACGACCTGCAGCAGTACATCACTGAGGTCCAGGCGTCAGGTGAGACCCCTCAACCAGGTACAGGTCTCAGGTGAGACCCCTCAACCAGGTACAGGTCTCAGGTCAGACCCCTCAACCAGGTACAGGTACGGCCCGGGGTCTCAGGTGATCCTGGAGGAGCAGGTCTACAGGTTGGACCTGGACTCAGTCATGGAGTCCTGGTCCAGGAGTTCCTCTAGACTATAATAGAGTATAATAGAGTTCAGTAGAGTATAATAGAGTATAACAGAGTATAGTACAGTATAATAGAGTATAGTAGAGTAAAGTACAATAGAGTATAACAGAGCACAGCAGAGTATAGTAGAGTATAGTAGAGTATAATAAAGTATAGTAGAGTATAATAGAGTACAGTAGAGTATAATAGAGTATAGTAGAGTACAGTACAGTAGACAGTAGAGTATAATAGAGTACAGTAGAGTATAATAGAGTACAGTAGAGTATAATAGAGTATAATAGAGTATAGTAGAGTAACACAGAGTATAACAGAGTATAATAGAGTACAGTAGAGGACAGTAGAGTATAATAGAGTACAGCAGAGTATAATAGAGTATAATAGAGTATAGTAGAGTAACACAGAGTATAACAGAGTATAATAGAGTACAGTAGAGGACAGTAGAGTATAATAGAGTACAGTAGAGTATAATAGAGTACAGTAGAGTATAATAGAGTATAATAGAGTACAGTAGACAGTAGAGTATAATAGAGTACAGTAGAGTATAATAGAGTACAGTAGAGTATAATAGAGTATAATAGAGTATAGTAGAGTAACACAGAGTATAACAGAGTATAATAGAGTACAGTAGAGGACAGTAGAGTATAATAGAGTACAGTAGAGTATAATAGAGTATAATAGAGTGTAGTAGAGTAACACAGAGTATAACAGAGTATAATAGAGTACAGTAGAGTATAATAGAGTATAATAGAGTATAACAGTGTATAATAGAGTACAGTAGAGTATAATAGAGTATAAGAGTGTATAATAGAGTACAGTAGAGTATAACAGAGTATAACAGTGTATAATAGAGTATAATAGAGTACAGTAGAGTATAACAGTGTATAATAGAGTACAGTAGAGTATAACAGAGTATAACAGTGTATAATAGAGTATAATAGAGTATAATAGAGTACAGTAGAGTATAATAGAGTATAACAGTGTATAATAGAGTACAGTAGAGTATAATAGAGTATAAGAGTGTATAATAGAGTACAGTAGAGTATAACAGAGTATAACAGTGTATAATAGAGTATAATAGAGTATAATAGAGTACAGTAGAGTATAACAGTGTATAATAGAGTACAGTAGAGTATAACAGAGTATAACAGTGTATAATAGAGTATAATAGAGTATAATAGAGTACAGTAGAGTATAACAGAGTATAACAGTGTATAATAGAGTACAGTAGAGTACAGTAGAGGACAGTAGAGGACGGTCAGAGTCAGTCAGCAGATTTCAGGGGGGCCTCCAGACCAGTTCACCGACACACTGATGATATTTGGGGGGGAGGGGGGGGGGGGGGGGTGTGCAGTGAGGATAATGGGGAAGGGGGATGGGGTTGCTATGGAAACTGCTCGCTGAAGCACACAGCTGGTCCCCATGGAAACCAGCGTATTGAATTTGCCATGGAGACACACACACACACACACACACACACACAGATTAATACACGCATCATCGCACACAAACACACACACGGTCAGTTGTGTAGCTATACTTGTGGGGACCTGAGCAGCCACAGTGAAGGGTGTGTGTGTGTGTGTGTGTGTGTGTGTGTGTCTCAGGTATGGAGCTGTCGGAGGCCGAGGGAGGACTCCCCCCTCAGGTGGAGGAGCTGCAGCGCCTCCTTCAGGACAAACAGAAGGAGCTGCAGCAGATTGCAGATCACACACACACACACCTGGAGCAGAACCTGCAGCTGAGACACCTGCAGAGCCAGGTCAAACAGGTACCTGTCTACCTGTCTACCTGTCTACCTGTCTGTCCACCTGTCTGTCTACCTGTCTGTCTACCTGTCTACCATCTGTCTACCTGTCTACCTGTCTACCTGTCTGTCTACCTGTCTACCTGTCTGTCTACCTGTCTACCTGTCTGTCTACCTGTCTGTCTACCTGTCTACTATCTGTCTACCTGTCTGTCTACCTGTCTACCATCTGTCTACCTGTCTGTCTACCTGTCTACCTGTCTGTCTACCTGTCTGTCTACCTGTCTACCTACCTGTCTACCTGTCTGTCTACCTGTCTACCTGTCTGTCTACCTGTCTGTCTACCTGTCTACCATCTGTCTACCTGTCTGTCTACCTGTCTACTATCTGTCTCCCTGTCTGTCTATCTGTCTACCTGTCTACCTGTCTGTCTACCTGTCTGTCTACCTGTCTACCATCTGTCTACCTGTCTGTCTACTACCTGTCTACCTGTCTACTATCTGTCTACCTGTCTGTCTACCTGTCTGTCTACCTGTCTACTATCTGTCTACCCGTCTGTCTACCTGTCTACCTGTCTGCCTGTCTACCTATCTACCTGTCTACCTATCTGTCTACCTGTCTACTACCTATCTACCTGACTACCTATCTGTCTACCTGTCTACTACCTATCTACCTGTCTACCTGTCTACCTATCTGTCTACCTGTCTACCTATCTACCTGTCTACCTGTCTACCTATCTGTCTACCTATCTACTACCTGTCTACCTGTCTACCTGTCTACCTATCTGTCTACCTATCTACCTGTCTACCTGTCTACCTGTCTACCTGTCTCAGGTGCTGGGCTGGATCTCAGAGGGAGACGTCATGCTGGCTTCCTGCATGTTGAATTCCAGCTGTCTGTCTGAAGCCGAGCAGCTGCAGAGGGAGCATGAGCGCCTCCAACAGGCCATAGAGGTTACTGCAGACAGAACCACGAACATGTCACACATGATGTACAAAACAAACGCTCCTACATATCCTACGTGATGTGGAAAACAAACGCTCCTACACGTTACACATGATGTAGAAAACAAACGCTCCTACACGTCCTACGTGATGTGGAAAACAAACGCTCCTACACGTTACACATGATGTAGAAAACAAACGCTCCTACACGTCCTACGTGATGTACAAAACAAACGCTCCTACACGTCCTACGTGATGTGGAAAACAAACGCTCCTACACGTCCTACGTGATGTGGAAAACAAACGCTCCTACACGTCCTACGTGATGTAGAAAACAAACGCTCCTACATGTCCTACGTGATATAGAAAACAAACGCTCCTAAACGTTACACATGATGTGTAACGCTCCTACATATCTTACATTTTGTCCTACATGATGTCCTACATGACGTCCTACATGATGTCCTACATAGTAAACATGATGACGTGTCTTTGTCCAGGCGCTGCTCCACGCTGACTCCCTACAGAGGACCCATCAGGTGGCTCTGGCTCTGCAGCAGAGAGCAGAGCTGCTGGTCAGGTCAGTTCAACATATTGACCTTTGACCTTTAACCTCTAACTAACTTCTATCTGTACATTAGCAACAACAATTTCACATCATTTTAAATCCAAAACAATCATTCTTAAAATTCTCCGTAAACATTTGTCCCAGTGGTTTGACCTCTGACCTCCGTCCTCAGGTCGGGTCACTATGATCCAGATGCAGTGAGGTCTTGTGCCCAAACGGTGGCGCTGCACTGGCAAACTCTGATGCTGCGGATTGAAGACAGACTCAAACTGGTCAACGCGTCCGCCGCCTTCTACCGGACGTCACAGCAGGTAAGACGTACCTGGTCAACGGAGATGTTTAGAAAAACTGTGATGAGAAAAGGTTTTACAATAAAAGAGGATGTTATTTTTCTGTTGCAATAGTGTAAGTGACAACTGGACGACTTATACAGGTAACATTAGCCTAAACCAGCTAACATTAGCCTAAACATTAGCCTAAACCAGCTAACATTGGCCTAAACCACCTAACCTAAACATAAATCAGCTAACATTAGCCTAAACCAGCTAACTTAAAGATAACCCAGCCAACGTTAGCCTCTCACCAAGCTCTTGTTGTGGTCTACCTGTCTCCAGGTGTGTGGTGTCCTGGAGAGTCTGGAGCAGGAGTACCGCCGGGAGGAGGACTGGTGTGGCGGAGGAGAGAGACAGCCGGAACAACTGCTGCCGCTCATCAACAAACACATGGAGCAGAAGGAGGCGTTCCTGAAGGTGAGGAGATCACTAAGCCCCTCCCCTTGAGTTGTCGTTGTCCAGTCATAGCTCAGCTCAGACGGTTGGTGTCTCGTCTTAACCTTGGACGTTTGAGACGGTCCAGAGCATGTTTCAGTATCCAGATCCTTCTTTTCTAAAAGTCTTGTTTCCGTGGCGACAGGCGTGTACTCTGGCCAGGCGCAACGCTGAAGTTTTCCTCAAGTACATTCACCGCAACAGCGTCACCATGGCCAACATCTCCGGGCACAGCGTCACAGTTTCCGGGGTAACCGGGGTCACCGAGGTCACCGGGCACTCCAGGGTCCCGGAGCAGCAGGTCAAAGGTGAAAAGACAAACTCACAGTGGAGCCGTGATAGAGCCCTGAGGAACGCCACTGTTGACTGATCTGATTGGACGGTAACTGACCCAGGTGTGTCTGTGTGCTCAGGTATCCTCAGCGAGTTGCTCCAGAGGGAAAACCGAGTTCTTCATTTCTGGACTCTGAAGAAGCGTCGACTGGATCAGTGCCAGCAGTACCTGATGTTCCAGAGCCACGCCCAGCAGGTGGACACGCCCCCTCCGCCCAGACTCACAAAGATTCAAGACACCTGGCCTGGGCTCAGACTCCTAACGTCTAAAGTGTCCTCTTCATTGCAGGCGCTGGATTGGCTGCAGCAGTCAGGTGACCACTACCTGGCCACGCACACGTCGCCGGGGGCAACGGCGGCTGAGACGCAAGAGCTGCTGAACCAACACAGAGAGTTCTGCATTTCTGCCAAGGTGTTTGTCTCTGATTCACTGTCCATCACAAGGGAACACAGTGAGCACAAGTCCAGTTTGGTGGTAGCATCATGCTAAACCAGCTATTAGCATAAAATAGCTAACATTAGCCTAAACTAGCAAACGTTAGTCTGGAGAAGCCGTAGCCATTTAGTCGTAAACTAATTTAACTCCAACCAATCAGACGACCTGTACGACCACTGCTACTCTTCTGTCCATCACCACATTAAGCCCCGCCCCCAATGCTCTGATGGTATCTGACTCAAACTTTACTTCATTGTTTATTCCCAGCACACGCAGGAGAAGGTTCACCTGCTGATACAGCTGGCCGAGAGCATGCTGGCTAAAGGCCACGCCCACCGCACCGAGCTCCGCCGCTGCGTCTCCACGGTGGACAAGCGCTACCGCGACTTCACCGTCAGGATGGGACAGTACCGCCACCTGCTGGAGACGGCCCTGGGAGGCTGCTCACAGGTAAGAAGCACCCAGGCCACCATGGAGGAGGACTCGTTTATAAAATAAAGATATTGTTTTAATGCTAGCTTTAATGAGTGTGTCGTTACTACGGTGACCCCGTCAGGACAACAAGGACTTGGAGCTGGAGCTGATCCCCAACAGCCTGTCCGACTCCGACCCCGAGGTCAACCTGTCTGACCCAAGTCACCAGGTCAGCGACGAGAAGCGACGCTCGGCCCGCAAGAAAGAGTGAGTAGCATTAGCGATAGTGTTAGCGTTAGCACTAGCACTAAGAGTAGCTATAACACTTGTGTGCGTGCTCAGGTACATCATGGCTGAGCTCCTCCAGACGGAGAGAGTCTACGTCAGAGATCTGCAGGAGTGCATAGAGGTACGTCTGTAGGCGTCAAAGACATTTGTAGTTCTACGTCCAAGTACTTCCTGTCAGGTGACACTGTTTCCTGGTGCAGACGTACCTCTGGGAGATGACCAGTGGCTCAGAGGACGTTCCTTCCGGGCTCGCCAACAAGGACGACATCGTGTTTGGGAACATACAGGACATCTACGAGTTCCACAACAGGTACTACAAACAACACCTCCCACAACGAGTACTTCAGAGTATATTACACTACAGTACACTGGAAACCTAGAGTGGCCTG
Organism: Chelon labrosus; assembly: GCF_963514085.1. Classification (NCBI taxonomy): domain Eukaryota; kingdom Metazoa; phylum Chordata; class Actinopteri; order Mugiliformes; family Mugilidae; genus Chelon; species Chelon labrosus. The sequence goes on along the minus strand of NC_140357.1, from coordinate 14,162,238 downwards.
TACAGGTGTACTACACAGCTTCTACATAGTGCTGCACTATCCTTTGTCTTTCAGTATTTTCCTGAAAGAGCTGGAGAACTATGAACAGCTTCCTGAAGACGTTGGACATTGCTTCGTTACCTGGGTAATCGTGTACAACTACATACTAACCTATATCTGTTATTTTAACCAACACCAAAGTAAAAACCTCTGCGTCTCTTTCAGGCGGATAAGTTCCACATGTATGTGACGTACTGCAGGAACAAACCGGACTCCAGTTTACTGATCCAGCAACAAGGAGCGGGATTCTTCGAGGTCGGTTTGAAGACTTTACTAGATAAACTAGTCTTTACTAGTCCTTGTAAAACTTTACTAGATAAACTAGTACATGTAAAAATTTATTAGATAAACTTGTCTTTACTTGTCCTTGTAAAACTTTACTGGATAAACTAGTCATTCATTGTACAACTTTACGAGACAAAGTAGCCCTTGTAAAACTTTACTAGACAAATTAGTCATTGTAAAACTTTACTAGATAAACTAGTCCTTGTAAAACTTTACTCGATAAACTAATCTTTGTAAAACTGTACTAGATAAACTAGTCATTCCTTGTACAACTTTACTAGATAAACTAGTCCATGTAAAACTTTACTCGATATAATAGTCTTTGTAAAACTTTACTAGATAAACTAGTCCATGTAAAACTTTATTAGATATAATAGTCCTTGTAAAACTTTACTAGATAAACTAGTCCGTATAAAACTTTACTATTTTAACGCGCCCTTCCTTGTAAAGCTTTACGAGATAAACTAGTCCTTGTAAAACTTACTAGAAAAATTGGTCCTTGTAAAACTTTACTAGATAAACTAGTCCTTGTAAAACTTTACTAGATATAATAGTCCTTGTAAAACTTTACTAGATAAACTAGTCTGTATAAAACTTTCCTATTTTAACGCACCCTTCCTTGTAAAGCTTTACGAGATAAACTAGTCCTTGTAAAACTTACTAGACAAATTAGTCCTTGTAAAACTTTACTAGATAAACTAGTCCTTGTAAAACTTTACTAGATAAACTAGTCTTTACTAGTCCTTGTAAAACTTTACTCGATAAACTGGTCATTATAAAACTTTACTAGATAAACTAGTCCTTGTAAAACTATTAGATAAACTTGTCTTTACTAGTCCTTGTAAACTTTTACTAGATAAACTAGTCCTTCCTTGTACAACATGACTAGATAAACTAGTCCTTGTAAAACTTTACTAGACAAATTAGTCTTTGTAAAACTTTACTAGATAAACTAGTCCTTGTAAAACTTACTAGACAAATTAGTCATTGTAAAACTTTACTAGATATAATAGTCCTTGTAAAACTTTACTAGATAAACTAGTCTGTATAAAACTTTACTATTTTAACGCGCCCTTCCTTGTAAAGCTTTACAAGATAAACTAGTCCTTGTAAAACTTACTAGACAAATTAGTCCTTGTAAAACTTTACTAGATAAAGTCGTCCGTATAAAACTTTACTATATAAACTAGCCCTTCCTTGTAAAGCTTTACTAGATAAACTAGTCATTCCTTGTAAAACTTTACGAGACAAACTTGTCCTTCCTTTTAAAACCTTACCATATAAACTAGTCATTCCATATAAAGCTTTACTAGATAAACTAGTCCCTGTAAAACTAGATACATGTTTGAAGGTATTATCTTTGATGAGTACAGGAGGTCCAGAGGAGACATGGTCTGGCGAACTCCATCTCCTCCGCCCTCATCAAACCAGTTCAGAGGATCACCAAGTACCAGCTCCTCCTCAAGGTAACGCTCCTGACTTTCAGCGCATGACTTCCTAATAAACTGGACTCATTATGAGTGCTGTGTTCCAGGAGCTGCTGGCCTGCTGCGAGGAGGGTAAAGGTGAGATAAAGGAAGGCCTGGATGTGATGCTGAGCGTCCCAAAGAGAGCTAACGATGCTATGCACGTTAGCATGTTGGAAGGTAATGCACTAGGACATTCAAACACGACCGAGCACCTGAAAGCTGAAACTCAAACTGTCTGATGTACCCGGCAGGTCTGGAGGAGGGCTTGGAGGTGCAGGGAGAACTCCTCCTGCAGGACTCCTTCCTGGTCTGGGAGCCCAAGTCTCTGATCAGGAAGGGGCGGGACCGACACCTCTTCCTGTTTGAGCTGTCACTCATCTTCAGCAAGGAGATCAAAGACTCGTCTGGACGGACCAAATACCTCTACAAGAGCAGACTGAGGGTATTTACACAACGATTATTAGGACATTTAACAGTTGGAGACATGTCCTCTCAGTCAGAAATCAAGTAAAAAAAACATGTCCTCGTGTCCCTCAGACCTCAGAGCTGGGCGTAACCGAGCACATTGAGGGGGACCCCTGTAAGTTTGCTCTGTGGGTGGGACGCACGCCGACGTCGGACAACAAGACGGTGCTGAAGGTGGGTGCTGACCTGAGTGTCCTTAACGCTTCATGTTCAGGTTTGTCCTCGTCTCACCAGCTGATCTCACGTGGTGTCTCAGGCGTCTTCCCTGGAGCTGAAGCAGGAGTGGGTTCGCAGCATCCGCCAGGTGATCCAGGAGAGGCGTGGTCACCTGCGGGGGGCGCTGAGGGAACCCATCCCTCTCCCCAAGACGCCCAACCCGACGCTGGCCCGACAGCGCAGCATCTCCCGCAGGTCAGTGCCGTCCCGCCATGTGATCGCCCCTGAACCAGAGACAAATACTGACCAGGACGGTTGATGTGTTTCAGGGAGACCAGCGAGGACGCAGACAGTCTGGGAGACGCCAGCAGTCAACCCGACACCGTCTCCATCGCCTCCAGGACGTCCCAAAACACGGCCGACAGCGACAAGGTAACACACACACACAGAGACACACACAGAAAAAGACACACACTCACATATGTGTGTTGAGAGGGGTGTGTTGGATGACCTCACCACTGCTGCAGCTGGATCAGTCTCAGGGAGTTTCCTCTCTTCATCGTCCCACTCCACCAGAGACGCTCACTTCTCTCCTGAAGAGGTACGGTACGTTCCCTCGGTCTGCAGGAGGCGTCAGCGCCCGTGACCTCTGACCCCGCTAGCTAGGCTGCTAGGAGGCTTCAGTGTTAGCGTGTTGTTTACGGGACATGTTCCAGTTTAGTTGTTGTCTATGGGACATGTTCCAGTTTAGTTGTTGTTTACGGGACATGTTCCAGTTTAGTTGTTGTTTACGGGACATGTTCCAGTTTAGTTGTTGTTTACGGGACATGTTCCAGTTTAGTTGTTGTTTACGGGACATGTTCCAGTTTAGTTGTTGTCTATGGGACATGTTCCAGTTTAGTTGTTGTCTATGGGACATGTTCCAGTTTAGTTGTTGTCTATGGGACATGTTCCAGTTTAGTTGTTGTCTATGGGACATGTTCCAGTTTAGTTGTTGTCTATGGGACATGTTCCAGTTTAGTTGTTGTCTATGGGACATGTTCCAGTTTAGTTGTTGTTTACGGGACATGTTCCAGTTTAGTTGTTGTCTATGGGACATGTTCCAGTTTAGTTGTTGTTTACGGGACATGTTCCAGTTTAGTTGTTGTTTACGGGACATGTTCCAGTTTAGTTGTTGTCTATGGGACATGTTCCAGTTTAGTTGTTGTCTATGGGACATGTTCCAGTTTAGTTGTTGTTTACGGGACATGTTCCAGTTTAGTTGTTGTTTACGGGACATGTTCCAGTTTACTTGTTGTTTACGGGACATGTTCCAGTTTACTTGTTGTTTACGGGACATGTTCCAGTTTAGTTGTTGTTTACGGGACATGTTCCAGTTTACTTGTTGTTTACGGGACATGTTCCAGTTTAGTTGTTGTTTACGGGACATGTTCCAGTTTATTCCTGCTTGTTTTTTATTGTTGATGGATATCTGACAGCTCTCTTGTGCCTGACAGGAACATTTCTCAGTTTGTTTTCGTTTTTTTTGGACATTCCAGCTTACGGGACAGGCCAGGGGACAGGTTATGGGACAGGCTCGGGGACAGGCCAGGGGACAGGTTAGGGGACAGGTTAGGGGACAGGTCAGGGGACAGGCCAGGGGACAGGCTAGGTCCTGTTTCCAGTAGATGGAGGAGCGTTAGCTGTCCTCTGACGGGTCCTCGTGGTGACCTCGGGCCGATCCACAGCTGTGTTGGATTAGTTCGGGGGGGAACACCCTCTAACCGTTCCCTCCTCCGGGTTTTGGGCCCACGTGCTCGGGATGGTTCACATCCAGCGGTAACCACGGCAACCTGGTCTCGCCGTCCTCGTCTGGTGGTGGGACGTTGGTGAAGGTGTTCCAGACGCTGGCCGGGGTCCCGCTGCGTCTCTCTGGACGTTTGTGTCTCACCTGTGTGTGTGTGTGTGTGTGTGTGTGTTTGTTGCAGCTGTCCGGAGGCTGCGAGCTAGTCGTGGTGCTGTTGGACTTCTCATCCGGGACGTCCGGCGAGCTCAGCGTCCGCTGTGGTCAGACTGTGGAGCTGGTGGAGCGTTCAGCAGAGAGGCCCGGGTGGTGTTTAGTCAGGACCACGGACCAGACGCCCCAGCAGGTAAAGGAGGCCTGCTGCTCCTCTTCCTCCTCCTCCTCCTGCTCCCCCTCATGCTCCCCCTCCACCTCTTCCTCTTACTCCTGCTGCTCCTCCTCCTCCTCTTCCTTCTCCTGCTCCTCTTCCTCCTCTTCCCCCTCCTCTTCCCCCTCCTCTTCCTCCTCCTGCTCCTCTTCCTCTTCCTCCTCCTCCCCCTCCCCCTCCCCCTCCTCCTCCTGCTCCCCCTCCTCCTCCTCATTAACCCTTGCGTCTCCTCTCAGGAGGGCCTGCTGCCGATGAGCGCCCTCTGCCTGTCCCACTCCCACAGTGCAGCAGACATGGAGGGACTGGTCCCGGCCTCCACCACCTCCTCCAGCACCTCCTCCTCTTCCACCTGCACCACCACCTCCTCCTCCTGCAACTCCTCCTCCACCACCACCACCTCCTCGTCGTCCTCGTCCTCCTCGTCCTCCACCGTCAGCGGGCGGGGTGAGTATTAGAAACAAAGCGTGTCTGGTCCCGTGTCACTTCCTGTTTGGACAGAGGGGACTTTAAACATCCTCGGCCGTCCTCGTCCCTCTGACATTTAGCTCCTCCTCCTCCACCTGTTTGCTCCAGAGTCTTTCTATTGTCTGTCCTCGTCCTCCGTCTCTAATCTGGTCCGAGTCCAGAGGTGAGACGTGTCCAGGGTTAAACATTGACCTGAAGGACAGAGACAGACAGGAAGCAGCAGTTTAACATCCTGAGTGTGTTTGTGTGGGACCGCCCCCCCGCTGCCTCCTCCTCCTCTTCCTCCTCTTCCTCAACACAAAACAAACAATGCTTTTTATATCATTATTTTTCTTTTTCTGCTTTTATTTAAATATATATATTTTTAATTCATTTTCATCTTTTTGTTTCATATTTCCAAATTATTTTTATTAATATTTATTTCATTTTAGACATGAATATTTATACAAAATATTTTGTTAAATATAGTTTTTGTCTATAATTATTTTCTTTTTATTTTATTATACTTTTATTTGTATTACATTTCTATTGATTCATATAATTATTAGTTTTATTTTATTTTTCACAGAAATCATTTTTATTTATTTTATTTATTATAATTTAATCAGCAGCAGTAAATGATTGAAATGTGACGTATAGGCCACGCCCCCGGTCTGAGCTAAGCCCCGCCCCCTGCAGACCTCTGGTCGTCTCAGTCTCAGTCAGTCGTCGGCGGCGTCTCTTTCCTTCTCCTCCGACTTGTTTGTGAATGGACTGACGCTGAGGCATGCGGCGAGGGCGAGGCAGAGGTGCATGCTGGGACTGCTCTGGCGTTTGTGGATGGATTGTGAGAGAGGGAGAGGACGATCGAGGTGGGTTTATACTGAAAGAAGGAGAGAGAGAGAGAGAGAGAGAGAGAGAGAGAGAGAGAGGGAGGAGCTGGTTAATGAGTGACAGAGGTGACTGAGGTTTGGTCCAGGTTAGAAAGCCTCGCCGTGAAGCCACGCCCACTCAGTTATCTGGAGCTCTGGCGTCTCTGTGCTGGGACATTGGTCACTGTGATGTCCTCTAACGTGTCTCCTGTGTCTCTGCAGACTCCAGTCTTTACGTCTCTGATGGTTCAGGTGTCCAGACGTCCGGTCAGGGTGAGACATCAGTCATCACATGATCACATGACTCACCCTCACACTCTCCTCTCACCTGCCGTTGTTGCTCCTCCCTCAGGTGCCGTCTCCCCCATGGTGTATGGAGTGGGGGGGCCTCCAGGGGGCGCCGTGGGCTCCCCGGGGCCCAAACGCAGCGGCTCTGGGACAGGAAACACCCTGAAGGTACCAGCTGCTCTGTGACGTCCACCAGTCCAGTTGATCTTAGATTTATTTTAGTCGTTGGTTTGTTTTGAATTGAAAACTTTTTTTTATATTTTATACAAAGATTTATTTAAGTAATAAATTAATTTATTAAATGTTCATTAAGAGCATATTTTTCTTGTTTTTATTTTATTGTTATTTTATTAAAATAACTCTTGTCGTTTTATTTTTTATAACTGATGGAACTAATATTTTATAATATTATTTTAGCGCTGGCTGACCAGTCCCGTCCGGAGGCTGAGTCAGGGCAAAGCTGACGGACAGAAGAAACCTCCAATCAGAACCAGGAGGCGGGACAACAGGCCCGAGCTGGCCACGCCCCTCAGCGGCAACGCTCAGACGGTAAAGGAGGAAACACAGACACTCGTTAAAGACACGAACCAATCAGACCTCATAACTGTACCTCTGTTTGTTGGACCCTGCAGAAGGCCAGGAAGGAGGAGGCGGGGCATAGCGGCGGGGAGGAGGAGCCAGAGGAGGAAAGCCACACCCCTCTGCCGCCCCCCATGCAGATCATCAAAGACCCAAACAACCCTGAGGTGAGGACGACAGACGGGTGAAGCTTTAAAGTGTTTGTCAGAGTTTCATTAAATGTTTCTGTTCAGGCTCTAGACTCAGATCAAGGATCCAACGAGTCGGACACGGAGCAGAGGAACAAAGCTCTGAGAGGACGCATGTACGCTTACACCTCACCTCAGTTCATCATATATATATACATATATATATATATATATAGTCAGCAGGTCTCTAGTGAAGGTCTAATCAGTGACACCTTTGTCCAGGTTCGTCGTCAACGAGATGATTCAGTCTGAGAAAGACTACGTGAAGGACCTGGGAGTGATCGTAGAGGTGAGACACCACGTTAAAAGACCTGAACCTGAACCAGACCCAGACCCAGACCCAGACCCAGAACTAACCCTGCGCTGCGTTCGCTGTCAGGGCTTCATGTCCAGGTTGGAGGTCAGAGGAATCCCAGAGGAGATGAGAGGGAAAGACAAGATCGTGTTCGGGAACATCCAGCAGATCTACGACTGGCACCGAGAGTCTGTCACACACACATCAACACATCAACACACACCATCACTATGTGTGTACATGTGTGCTATGTGTGTACATGTGTGTGTACGTGTGTGTGTATTTATATATGTGTGTGTGTGTGTGTGTTGCAGCTTCTTCCTGGTGGAGCTGGAGCGCTGCGTTCAGAACCACGACCTCCTGGCCGACCTCTTCATCAGACACGTGAGTGTTGACCCCCAACCCCCGAGCCCTGACTCATGACATCATGACCTGTGACCTCTGACCCCAGGTTCTGGTGTTGGTTGCAGGAGCGCCGGCTGCACATGTACGTGGTCTACTGCCAGAACAAGCCCAGGTCAGAGTTCATCGTCATCGAGTACGAGAGCTTCTTTGAGGTAGAGTCCAGGTAGAATGACTAAACGCTCTGATTTATGAATGGAGTCTGGTGAGAACTCACCCAGTGTCTCTCTGAAGGAGATCCAGCATGAGATCAGCTGTAGGATGTCCCTCAGTGACTACCTGATCAAACCCATCCAGAGAATCACCAAGTACCAGCTGCTGCTCAAGGTACACATCACCTGGACACATCACCCTGACACATCTACACTGTTATATATATATATATGTATATATATATATATATTTATATGTATATGTATATATATGTATATATATGCAGATATATATATATATATATATATATACATATATATATATATAAATATATATGTACTGTGGTATCTAAGCTATAGATTTAAATGTCTGTGTCTGACTGGATGATGATGACTTACATTGATCTGGACTCTTTGGTCTAGAATGAGGACTTGATGGACTTGAATGAGCATGTGTTGGTCTTGAATGAGGACTTGTTGGTCTTGAATAAGGACTTGAATAAGGACTTGATTGAGGACTTGTTGGTCTCGTTGGTCTTGAATGAGCATGTGTTGGTCTTGAATGAGGACTTGTTGGACTTGAATGAGGACTTGTTGGTTTTGAATGAGGTCTTGAATGAGGACCTGTTGGTCTTGAATGAAGACTTGAATGAGGACTTGTTGGTCTTGAATGAGGACTTGTTGGTCTTGTTGGTCTTGAATGAGGACTTGTTGGTCCTGAATGAGGACTTAATGGACTCGACTGAGGACTTGTTGGGATTGAATGAGGACTTGTTGGACTTATTAGTCCTGAATGAGGACTTGATGGACTTGATTGAGGACTTGTTGGTCTTGAATGAGGACTTGTTGGACGTATTGGTCTTGAATGAGGACTTGATGGTCTTGAAAGATGTCTTGTTGGTCTTGAATGAGGACTTGTTGGTCTTGAATGAGGACTTGTTGGTCTTGAAAGAGGACTTGTTGGACTTGTTGGTATTGAATGAGGACTTGTTGGTCCTGAATGAGGACTTGATGGACTTGATTGATGACTTTTTGGTCTTGAGTTAGGACTTGTTGGACTTTTCTGGCCTTGAATGAGGATTTGTTGGACTTTTTGGTCTTGAATGAGGACTTGATGGTCTTGAAAGAGGACTTGTTGGTCTTTAATGAGGACTTGTTGGTCCTGAATGAGGATTGGTTGGACTTATTGGTCTTGAACTAGGACTTGATGGTCTTGAATGAGGACTTGATGGACTTGATTGATGACTTTTTGGTCTTGAGTGAGGACTTGTTGGACTTTTTGGTCTTGAATGAGGACTTGTTGGACTTATTGGTCTTGAATGAGGACTTGATGGTCTTGAAAGATGACTTGTTGGTCTTGTTGGTCTTGAATGAGGACTTGATGGAATTGATTGATGACTTTTTGGTCGTGAATGAGGACTTGTTGGACTTTTTGGCCTTGAATGAGGACTTGTTAGTCTTGAATGAGGACTTGAATGAGGACTTGAATGAGGACTTGTTGGTCTTGAATGAGGACTTGCTGGTCCTGAATGAGGACGTGATGGAATTGATTGATGACTTTTTGGTCTTGAATGAGGACTTGTTGGACTTTTTAGTCTTGAATGAGGACCTGATGGTCTTGAAAGAGGACTTGTTGGACTTGTTGGTATTGAATGAGGACTTGTTAGTCTTGAATGAGGACTTGAATGAGGACTTGAATGAGGACTTGAATGAGGACTTGTTGGACTTTTTGGTCTTGAATGGGGACTTGTTGGACTTTTTGGTCTTGAATGAGGACTTGATGGTCTTGAAAGAGGACTTGTTGGTCTTGTTGGTCTTTAAGGAGGACTTGTTGGTCTTGTTGGTCCTGAATGAGGATTGGTTGGACTTATTGGTCTTGAATGAGGACTTCATGGTCTTGAAAGAGGACTTGATGGTCTTCAATGAGGACTTGTTGGACTTATTGGTCTTGAATGAGGACTTGATGATCTTGAAAGAGGAATTGTTGGTCTTGAATGAGGACTTGATGGACTTGATTGAGGACTTGTTGGTCTTGAATGACAACTTGTTGGTTTTGAATGAGGACTTATTGATTTTGTTGGTCTTCAATGAGGACTTGATGGTCTTGAAAGAGGACTTGTTGGAGTTGATTGAGGACTTGTTGGTCTTGAATGAGGACTTGTTGGACTTATTGGTTTGAATGAAGACTTGATGGTCTTGAAAGAGGACTTGTTGGTCTTGAATGAGGACTTGTTGGACTTTTTGGTCTTGAATGGGGTCTTGTTGGTCTTGAATGAGGACTTGTGGGTCTTGTTGGTCCTGAATGAGGACTTGTTGGTCCTGTCACTGATCGTGTCCTGTTGGTTTGTGTCCATCAGGACTTCCTCAAGTACACGTCCAAGGCGGGTCTGGACAGCGAGGAGGTGGAGGTGAGATGGTCACTGTGTGTCTTCAGACGTTGACCGGTGAAGGAGATGATGACTGTTTTTTCTTTTATTTTCTGTGTGAACAGAAAGCGGTGGAGCTGATGTCACTGGTTCCCAAACGCTGCAACGACATGATGAACCTGGGACGTCTGCAGGGATACGAGGTTGGTGTCTTTTACCTGAACTAAGATGAACACGTACAGAAGCTTCCATCATGTTTTACAGACGGGAGACTTAGCGTCACCATGTTTGTCTTTGTCCAGGGGAAGTTGACGTCTCAGGGGAAGCTGCTGCAGCAGGAGACCTTCTGTGTCTGGGAGCAGGACGGAGGAGTTTTGTCCCGCAGCAAAGAGCGCAGGGTTTTCCTGTTCGAGCAGATCATCATCTTCAGTGAACTGCTGCGCAAAGGCTCCAGCAACCCGGGGTACCAGTTCAAGAACAGCATCAAGGTGGGACAGATGGACGCTGGTTGGACTGGAGACTGGAGACTGGAGCGCTTGTGCTGATTGAAACTGTGAATGTTGTTGTTGTTGTGATCAGGTGAGTTACCTGGCGATGCAGGACAGCGTGGACGGTGATCCCTGTAAGTTCGTGTTGTGGTCTCGCGGCTCCGCCGAGCGCTTCACACTGCAGGCGTCCTCCGCCAGCGTCAAGATGACTTGGGTGGACACCATCGCCGCTCTGCTGGACGCCCAGAACAACTTCCTGTCAGGTGAGAACCGAGATGCTAAGAGTTAGCATGCTAATGAGTGGGTGGCTCGATGTTGGAAATGTGAACGTCACAGGGAGCATTTAACAGAAACATGAAGGCAACAGTAACAGCTAACGTTGTCCTTAGGCAACGTAGCGGCTAACTTAGCCGCTAACTTAGTGGCTAAAGCTGGCTAAATAAGCTAGTTGCATTAAGTTGTCCATTAAGCTTAGACAGCTAGCTAGCTAGCTAGCAAAGACATGATGAAAGGGTGAAGCTGACGTTCTCCAACACCTCCACTCAGGATCTAATGTGTTCACAGCTCTCCAGTCTCCCATTGAATACCAGAGGAAAGAGGGCGGGATCCCTGTGACCCGCCCTCTGTCATCAGGGCGACCACCGTCAGTCCCTCCCACTCCCAACGGCCACGCCCCTCAGGGGCCTCCTGACAGCGAGCAGGATGACCAGGTTCGGCCTCAGTCTTTATTTTTCTTCTAATGTCAAATGGTGCCTCACTAAATAAAAAACGTGACCTGAAGTGACCTCTGACCTCTGACCCCTCAGGAGCTGGTCCTGGTGCTGCAGGACTTCGTAGCGGTGCGTGAGGACGAGATCTCAGTGTTTCGGGGGGAGAAGGTCCAGATCCTGGCGTCCAACCAGCAGGGCCAGAGTCTGGTTTACCGCCCCGCCAACAGCGACTCGCCGGCCGCCGAAGGCTGGGTGCCACGGAGCGTGCTCAACACACACTGACACACACACACACACACACACACACACACACACACACTGACAGCAGCAGGGTCAGGATCCGGTTTACTGTCCACACACATGTCAACGCTTCAAGGACGAGACACAACAGGGTCAAAGACACAACGGGACACTGTGATGGCGACGTCCACCTGTCCTAAAACAATAACAACATTAAGAGTCTAAGGGTCAGGTGTAGGTTTCTTCTTCTGTTGGCTCGTGGTGCAAAGCTGAGTCGACCCTGAGCCCTCTGATTGGGTCCCCTGAGCACCAATCACAGAGCTCCTTCCCTTTGTTGCTAGGCTGGAAAACGTGTAGTTAGCATTGAAGCTAACAGCCGCGTTAGCAGAGTGGAGGAATTAACCAAACATATCAATTGAAAACTGTCATTTTTTCCCCCAATGTTTACAAACATTAGCATGGTTGCTAACATTAGCTGCCTTGGCTCCATGCTACCAGTTGCCAGTGTTTTTCTAGAGTGGACCTAACGTCTAACTTAGCAACCTAAGAGGTCAGGGGTTAAGAAGGGCAGGAGCCCTCTGATTGGTGCTCAGTGAAGGCTCAACTGATTGGACACACCCAGCGAAGGCAGGAAGTGTGAAGCAGCCACCTGTGAATCGGTTTCTAAAGCGTCCCCTTGGATCATTGGTGCGGCCCGTCTCAGGTTGGGACGTGGACAGGTAGACTTCGCCATCCCAACAGAGACTGAACATGTCCCGGCTCACTACAGACCCTGAACTCTGGTCAGACCGTGAACACACCCTCCCAGCAGCAGGTACTGTTAGGCTCCTCCTCCTTCCTGGTGCTTTAACATCCCTTCTCCCACCGTCCAATCAGACGCCACAAACTGTTTCCTGTGGGTGAGCGGGAGTCACATGACCACCACGTCATCAGAAAACATGGCCACAGCTGGAGGCGGCTGGAGGCGGCTGGAGGCGGAGGCGACGCCAGGAAAGAAAAAAAAACAAAAACAACAACAACGGCCCGTCAGCCAATCAGAACGTTTGTTAATAGTGTGTATAAACAGACTGAGGACACACACACACACATCTATATATATATATATATATATACACACACTCCAGACACAAACACACACTCCACTGCTCTGACGATGACGATGATGAAGATTAATATGCTAATTAAGAATAGAATCTGTTTTTCACCTCAGTAGAGAGAAACTAAAAAAGAGAGGAACCTTCTGTCTTGTTCATGTGTGTGTGTGTGTGTGTGTGTGTGAGAGAGACAGACAGAGTGTGTCGCTGACGCCATCTTCTGTGTGTGTGTGTGTGTGTGCCTGAACGTGAGTGTGTGTTTTTCCACAGACAAGTTAGGTGGTGTCCTGGTGTAGCGTTGCCATGACGACTCGTTGTGTTTGTGGTGACATCTTTTGTTTTTATTTGGGAGGGTGTTTGTTTGTTTGTTTGTTTGTTTGTTTGTTTTTAGCCAACCAGAGCTGGAGCCGCCTCCCCCTTCTCTCTGTCTCTGTCCACCGTTGTTACCATGGCAACCGGCGGCGGTGGCTCTGCTTGTTTATATTCTGATTATGCATCTTCCTGTTTCCTGTACATAGACCAGACGTCCAACAGGTCCTGTCTCTCAGCAGCAGCCACAACCTACTGTGACCTACTACACACTCTCTACCTGTCTCTACCTGTCTCTATCTGCCTGTCCCTGCCTACCTGTCCCTACCTACCTGTCTCTACCTGTCTCTATCTGTCCCTACCTGTCTCTATCTACCTGTCCCTATCTACCTGTCCCTACCTGTCCCTACCTGTCTCTACCTGTCCCTGTCTCTGCCTATCTCTGCCTACCTGTCTGTCTCTACCTGTCTCTGCCTACCTGTCTGTCTCTACCTGTCCCTACCTGTCTCTGCCTACCTGTCTGTCTCTACCTGTCCCTACCTGTCTCAGCCCACCTGTCTGTCCCTACCTGTCTCTCTCTACCTCTCCTTACCTGTCCCTATCTACCTGTCTCTCTCTCTCTCTCTCTCTCTCTCTCTCTCTCTCTCTCTCTCTCTCTGTCTCTCTACCTCTCTCTACCTGTCTCTCTCTCTGGTGCCATTCTCAGACAACACCCCGGTCCTTAAGGAGCTGTCCAGCCCGGGTCAGGGTGCTCATTGTTGGTCGTACTGTGGGGGGGCTGGGGGGTTTGAGGTCTGTCTTAAGGTGTCCTTCACCAGTGTCTGCTAATGTTAGCTTGGTTGCTAACACAGGTTGCTGTTGTTAGTAGTTAGCATTGAAGCTAACAGCGGTGTGCGCAGACAAGAAGAATTAACCATACGTTAGCACGGTTGCTAACGTTAGCAAGACCCACAGCTGCGTGGTCAAAGTGATCAAGCTGTGGATGTGCACCACCATTAGCCTCCAGGTGAGGACGCTGCAGGCAGACTTCAAAATAGCCCCGCCCCCTTCCTTAAAGGGCAACACACACCGACGGCGTCTGGAAGCTGACCAACTGGACTGGTCGAGGTTCTGGAACAACAGCACATGATAGCTGAAAGACCTCCAACCACTCAGAGCCATTTAGTTGGACACTAAGCCCCGCCCCAAACCATCTGATTGGCCCAGCAGATGTTTGCTGACTTCAGACGCCGCTGTGTGTGTTGCAGTTAAATTATTTTAATGCTGCTTTCATGTCACGTTCAAGTGTTCAGGCGTGTTCAGTATCGAAAACTAAACGTTAACAGGACGTCGTGACATGAAGGCGACGTTAAACGGACGCCACTTTGTTCCGATGCAAACAAAAGAACCGAAAACCAAGAAAGGTTTCTGGTTTTTAAACCCGATGGTGAAGTACGAGGAAGGTTTTAACTGAAAAGTGGCTCTCGCTCAAGCTCTAGCGTTAGCGTTAGCTCTAGCGCTATTAAAAGTTCAAGAATAGCGCACTATGGATGGAAGGTGGTAGCACTACAACGGGCGTAGGGTGCTGTTTGAGACCTAGCCTTGTTGCCGATGGGCTCAACTCAACTAACCAATCAAACAGTGTTATTTGTACAGAACTAACAGCTGCTAACTGACTGCTAACAGCTCTCTGTCGTTGTTTGTAATAAACTTCATTTTTCATCCAAGAAGATCTGAACGTTGTGGTTGATTGGTTCATTTTTACAGAATTGACCAGAAGAGTCACTTCAGAGCTAGCTGTTAGCTGTAGCATAACATTATGACCACTGGTTGTCTAGACTGTAGCAGCCAACAATCTTTAGGCTAACTTAGTGGATAATGTTATCTTCTTCAGGCTAACTTAGTGGCTAACATTATCTTCTTTAGGCTAACTCAGTGGCCAACGTTGTCTTCCTCAGGCTAACTTAGTAGCTAATTTTGTTTTCTTTAGGCTAACTCAGTGGCTACTGTTATCTTCTTTAGGCTAACTCAGTGGCTAATGTTATCTTCTTTAGGCTAACTCAGTGGCTAATGTTTTCTTCTTTAGGCTAACTCAGTGACTAATGTTATCTTCTTTAGGCTAACTCAGTGGCTAATGTTTTCTTCTTTAGGCTAACTCAGTGACTAATGTTATCTTCTTTAGGCTAACTCAGTGGCTAATGTTATCTTCTTTAGGCTAACTCAGTGGCTGATGTTTTCTTCTTTAGGCTAACTCAGTGACTAATGTTATCTTCTTTAGGCTAACTCAGTGGCTAATGTTATCTTCTTTAGGCTAACTCAGTGACTAATGTTATCTTCTTTAGGCTAACTCAGTGACTAATGTTATCTTCTTTAGGCTAACTCAGTGGCTACTGTTTTCTTCTTTAGGCTAACTCAGTGGCTACTGTTATCTTCTTTAGGCTAACTCAGTGGCTAATGTTTTCTTCTTTAGGCTAACTCAGTGGCTACTGTTTTCTTCTTTAGGCTAACTCAGTGGCTACTGTTATCTTCTTTAGGCTAACTCAGTGGCTGATGTTTTCTTCTTTAGGCTAACTCAGTGGCTAATGTTTTCTTCTTTAGGCTAACTCAGTGGCTGATGTTTTCTTCTTTAGGCTAACTCAGTGGCTTCTTTTTTTTCTTTAGGCTAACTCAGTGGCTACTGTTATCTTCTTTAGGCTAACTCAGTGGCTAATGTTATCTTCTTTAGGCTAACTCAGTGACTAATGTTATCTTCTTTAGGCTAACTCAGTGGCTAATGTTTTCTTCTTTAGGCTAACTCAGTGACTAATGTTATCTTCTTTAGGCTAACTCAGTGGCTAATGTTATCTTCTTTAGGCTAACTCAGTGGCTAATGTTATCTTCTTTAGGCTAACTCAGTGACTAATGTTATCTTCTTTAGGCTAACTCAGTGGCTGATGTTTTCTTCTTTAGGCTAACTCAGTGACTGATGTTATCTTCTTTAGGCTAACTCAGTGGCTAATGTTATCTTCTTTAGGCTAACTCAGTGACTAATGTTATCTTCTTTAGGCTAACTCAGTGGCTACTGTTTTCTTCTTTAGGCTAACTCAGTGGCTACTGTTATCTTCTTTAGGCTAACTCAGTGGCTAATGTTTTCTTCTTTAGGCTAACTCAGTGACTAATGTTATCTTCTTTAGGCTAACTCAGTGGCTAATGTTATCTTCTTTAGGCTAACTCAGTGGCTAATGTTTTCTTCTTTAGGCTAACTCAGTGACTAATGTTATCTTCTTTAGGCTAACTCAGTGGCTACTGTTTTCTTCTTTAGGCTAACTCAGTGGCTACTGTTATCTTCTTTAGGCTAACTCAGTGGCTGATGTTTTCTTCTTTAGGCTAACTCAGTGGCTAATGTTTTCTTCTTTAGGCTAACTCAGTGGCTGATGTTTTCTTCTTTAGGCTAACTCAGTGGCTTCTTTTTTTTCTTTAGGCTAACTCAGTGGCTACTGTTATCTTCTTTAGGCTAACTCAGTGGCTAATGTTTTCTTCTTTAGGCTAACTCAGTGACTAATGTTATCTTCTTTAGGCTAACTCAGTGGCTAATGTTTTCTTCTTTAGGCTAACTCAGTGACTAATGTTATCTTCTTTAGGCTAACTCAGTGGCTAATGTTATCTTCTTTAGGCTAACTCAGTGGCTAATGTTATCTTCTTTAGGCTAACTCAGTGACTAATGTTTTCTTCTTTAGGCTAACTCAGTGGCTGATGTTTTCTTCTTTAGGCTAACTCAGTGACTAATGTTATCTTCTTTAGGCTAACTCAGTGGCTAATGTTATCTTCTTTAGGCTAACTCAGTGACTAATGTTATCTTCTTTAGGCTAACTCAGTGGCTACTGTTTTCTTCTTTAGGCTAACTCAGTGGCTACTGTTATCTTCTTTAGGCTAACTCAGTGGCTAATGTTTTCTTCTTTAGGCTAACTCAGTGACTAATGTTATCTTCTTTAGGCTAACTCAGTGACTAATGTTATCTTCTTTAGGCTAACTCAGTGGCTACTGTTTTCTTCTTTAGGCTAACTCAGTGGCTAATGTTTTCTTCTTTAGGCTAACTCAGTGACTAATGTTATCTTCTTTAGGCTAACTCAGTGGCTAATGTTATCTTCTTTAGGCTAACTCAGTGGCTAATGTTATCTTCTTTAGGCTAACTCAGTGACTAATGTTATCTTCTTTAGGCTAACTCAGTGGCTACTGTTTTCTTCTTTAGGCTAACTCAGTGGCTACTGTTATCTTCTTTAGGCTAACTCAGTGGCTACTGTTATCTTCTTTAGGCTAACTCAGTGACTAATGTTATCTTCTTTAGGCTAACTCAGTGGCTTCTTTTTTTTCTTTAGGCTAACTCAGTGGCTACTGTTATCTTCTTTAGGCTAACTCAGTGGCTAATGTTATCTTCTTTAGGCTAACTCAGTGGCTAATGTTTTCTTCTTTAGGCTAACTCAGTGACTAATGTTATCTTCTTTAGGCTAACTCAGTGGCTAATGTTTTCTTCTTTAGGCTAACTCAGTGACTAATGTTATCTTCTTTAGGCTAACTCAGTGGCTAATGTTATCTTCTTTAGGCTAACTCAGTGGCTAATGTTATCTTCTTTAGGCTAACTCAGTGACTAATGTTATCTTCTTTAGGCTAACTCAGTGGCTAATGTTTTCTTCTTTAGGCTAACTCAGTGACTAATGTTATCTTCTTTAGGCTAACTCAGTGGCTAATGTTATCTTCTTCAGGCTAACTCAGTGACTAATGTTATCTTCTTTAGGCTAACTCAGTGGCTAATGTTTTCTTCTTTAGGCTAACTCAGTGACTAATGTTATCTTCTTTAGGCTAACTCAGTGGCTATCGTTATCTTATTTAGGCTAACTCAGTGGCTAACGTTGTCTTCTTTAGGCTAACTCAGTAGCTAGCTAACGTTATCTTCTTTAGGCTAACTCAGTGGCTAATGTTGTTTTCTTTAGGCTACTGTAGCAGCTAACAATGTTAAGGCTAACTCAGTGGCTAACGTCTTCTTTAGGCTAACTTAACGATCAACGGGGTCAGAATCAGAAACTGGGTTCTGGACCAAGGATCACTAGGAAGGCTGAGGGTCCTGGTCCTGATTCTGGTCCAAGCTGAAGGGTCTACAGGTCGTCTGTGTTTATGATCCTAATGGTGTTGATGATATTTATGCAGCGTCAGCGGTGACGGGGACGTGGACGTGTCCTGATAAGAGCGTCTGTAAAACACTAAACTGATTTAACCAATTACACGGGTCCAGATAAGACTCTGGAGTTTAAACACAGCAGGTCATAAAACCTGGACCGCTCAGTTCATTTAGACATTAAAGGACGTTTAGTTGGTTTAATGCTGCTAATTAATACGTGTGCTTTGACAGCAGAGAGTCCAACGAGTCAACGTAGCCCTGGCCGAGTCAGCATCTTCCCCTTCAAACTAAAAGCATCAAACTGGAATGAGACTTTAGTTTTTCAATTAACAGCTGACATCAGCAGAGTCACGTTTATTAAGATCAATGGTTTTCAAACGTGTCAGCGTCGTCAAACCCGTGCTTTTATTGTGAAAAGCTGAGTAAAGTCCGCTGCACGCTTGCATAACTCACCGAGTTTATATTTTCTGAGACCTGGAGGCGACCACGTAGACAAACGGAGGCTGTCAGCTGTCGTCAGGCTCAGCCGGAGCACTGCACTCTGGGAAATCTATTTAGTCGGGAGGAAACATGCAGGCGATAATCGCAAGGAACGGGACAGAGACTCCAGGGCCGGTGGCGGCTGAGGTGAAAGGTGAGTGTGCTGCTTTCAGAAACACTGTGCATCATGAACCAGGTCTGGACCCTGACCTTTCACCCTCCTCTCTGACCTTTGACCTGCAGGGGCCATCCCGTCCTGGCTGCAGGGGACGCTGCTGAGGAACGGCCCGGGGCTTTTCTCCGTGGGGGACTCCGAGTACAACCACTGGTTCGACGGCATGTCGCTGATCCACAGCTTCACCTTCAGCCACGGTCAGACCCACAGAGGATTCAGTTACCTGGAGACACTTTATTTACCTGGAGACACTTTATTTACCTGGAGAAGGCTGTGGGACGGTTGCATTCACTTATGAGGCGGCTGTTGTTGTTGTTGTTCCAGGTCAGGTGACGTACAGGAGCAAGTTCCTGAAGAGTGAAACCTACAAGAGGAACATTGGCGCCAACAGGATCGTGGTCTCTGAGTTTGGAACCATGGTTTACCCTGATCCCTGCAAGAACATCTTCTCCAGGTACACACCTCCACACCTGGCACCAACAGATCATTACAGGACAAACGTTCTGCTAAACACACTAGTAGTATTCACTTCTAGTTTATTTTTGAAAAGCTTTTTTAAATTATTTTATTCCACCATTTAGGAAAAAACACTGTGCTGCCATTTTTGTAGACCTTTCTAAAGCATTTGATACAGTAGAACATGCTTTACTTTTACAAATCCTGCCTAGCATTGGTTTCAATGCAAATACATGTCAATGGTTTCAGAGCTACCTATCAGACAGACACCATTCTGTGAAACTGGGGAGTGTTCAGTCAGAACCCCTGCAAATAACCAAGGGAGTCCCACAAGGCTCAGTTCTAGGTCCAATTCTTTTTACATTATACATAAATAGCATAATCCCTCTACTATCAAACTGCTCTGTACATCTCTATGCAGATGATACAATTCTGTATTGTATTGCTGACTCTGCGTACCTGGCCATGGAACAGTTGCAGCAGTCTTTTAATGTTCTGCAAAATGCTTTTAACAGTCTTAAGCTCATGCTGAATGCAAATAAAACTAAGTATATGCTTTTTACTAAATCTAGAGATGTTAGCTGCAATAACATTTCTACTTTAAAAGGGGCCAATATTGACAGAGTTTCACATTACAAATACTTGGGGATCTGGCTGGATGAAAAACTTACTTTCAAAAATCACATTGACAGGCTTGTAGGTAAACTGAGGCAGAAATTGTCATTTTTGTTTAGAAATAGAGGCCTTTTCCCAGTTTTTTGTAGGAAAAAGATTGTTGAAGCTATTTTTCTTTCTTCTCTGGACTATGGAGATGTGATTTACAGGCATGCCTCTGTCACTACTCTTAAAGCTCTTGACACCGTTTATCATTCAGCTCTTAGGTTTATCACAGATGATGCTTACAGTACTCATCATTGCATTTTATATGAAAAAGTTGGGTGGCCTTCCTTATCTCATAGAAGGGATATGCATTTCTTTTTGTTTATTTATAAGGCCTTAACCGGAAAGCTCCCTATGTATATTTCTTCCCTTTTAGTTGGGTATTCCAACCCCTACCAAACTCGGAATAGCAGGTTATTGCTGCAAGTTCCACATGTGCGCACTGAGCTTGGTAAAACTGCTTTTAGTTATTGTGCTCCCTCATCTTGGAATACCCTGCAACTCAGCCTTAAACTTGATTCATTTGTTTCTCTTGATAATTTTAAAGTCATGCTTCAAGATCATTTTGTATTTTCATGCCCTTGTTTTTAATTACTAGTTTTCATGATATTGTATATGTGTTATATGTGTGTTTACTCGACATCATTGTAAATGAGGGCTAAGCCCTCAATGATTTTTCGAGTTTAAATAAATCAATTCAATTCAATTAAATTTACTTCCTGTTTTATATGACCAACTATTATTTATTATGCTTTATTTTATTCAACTTAATATTTATTTTTATACTTTATCTGTAAAATAATATATATATATATATATATATAAAATATTTGATTAAACATTTCTAACTTTCTATTTATTTCTATTCTCGGTCTTGAATGTAACTTTTTTACATTTTACATGAATAAATAAAAAAACATTTAATGGTATAATAATTTATAAAACATGTCCTGAAGAACTAAAGGTCATTTAAAATTTTTAATTTAGTGTTTTTATTTTATTTTTAATTTTTTTCTGACACATTTATTTTCGTTTATTTTTTTAAATCTATTTCTATCATTTAATTTAAATTATTTTAATTTGTTTTAGATTAAACTTTGAGTTCTGTGCTAATTAGCATGCTAACACACCAAACTGGGCACGTTAGCGTTATAGCGTTAGCATTAGCATTAGCATGGCCAACTTGGGCAAAAACCGACCCCCAGCTAAAAGTCTTGATGTTGGTGGTTTGTCTCTCAGGGCGTTCACTCATCTGTCCAACGTCGTCCCCGACTTCACTGACAACAACCTGATCAACATCATCCGTTACGGCCAGGACTACTACGCCTCCTCTGAGATCAACTACATCAACCAGATCGACCCCGACACCCTGGAGACAATCGGAAGGGTACGTCCGCCTCCGCCTCGCCTCCGCCTCCGCCTCCAACAGACCCTGATCACTTTGTTCTTCTCCAGATAAACTACAGGAACCACATTGCTGTGAACTTAGCGACGGCTCATCCTCACTACGACGACGAGGGCAACACCTACAACATGGGCACCGCCATCATGGGCTTGGGTCGACCCAAGTACGTCATCTTCAAAGTCCCGGCGGTCGCCTCCTCAGGTACCGAACACTCATCTGGTTCCATCTTCGGTCAGGTTTCCTCTGAGAAGGACTAAGAGTCGTCTGTTCTAGGTAAAAAGCCGGCGCTGAGGAAAGTGCAGCAGATCTGTTCGGTCCCCTTTCGCTCCGTCTTGTTCCCGAGCTACTACCACAGCTTCGGCATGACCGAGAACTACATCGTGTTCGTGGAGCAGCCGTTCAAGCTGGACATCGTCAAACTGGCCACGGCGTATTTCAGAGGGGTCAGCTGGGGCAACTGCCTCAAATTCGACAAGGACGACACCGTAAGTCCTTCCACCGTCTGACCGGCGGAGTTCCTCCGGGTTCCGTCGTTGATCCTCCTCATTTGCACCGCTTCCTTTTCGCAGACGCTGTTCCACGTCATCAACAAGACGACGGGCAAGGCGATCTCCGCCCGTTTCTACGGCGACGCCCTGGTGGTCTTCCACCACATCAACGCCTACGAGGACGACGGCCACGTGGTGTTCGACCTGATCTGCTACGAGGACAGCAACCTGTACGACATGTTCTACATCCAGAACATGAGGCAGGAAACCAGCAGCTTCATCCAGTCCAACAAGCGCTTCTCTCCGCCGGTCTGCAAGAGATTCGTCCTGCCGCTCGACGTCCACAAGGTGCGGTTTAACAGAAACATTCATTGAGCTCATCGATCGTTCTTAAACGATGCATCCGATTCTCCAGGATTCTCCTAAAGGATCTAATCTGGTGACGCTGGCGGACACAACGGCCCAGGCGGTGATGCAGGACGACGGGTCGATCTACTGCCAGCCCGACACTCTGCTGGAAGGTTCGATATCAGCTTTGTTGGCGTGAGTGATGCTGAATCCTCCCCAACCTAACGAGTCCGATTCCTCCCCAGGTATGGAGCTGCCGGGGATCAACTACAAGTTCAACGCCAAAAAGTACAGATACTTCTACGGCCTAAGGCTGGAGTGGTCTCCTCAGCCCAACAAGGTGAACCACTGACCAACGCCACTAACGTCCCGTCTGCAAAACTTTACATAGAACTGGTTTGTGCCAAAGAATGTTTGCTTGATGCCAACGATAAACATTCCCGTCACTAAACTTCTCGTTCAACAGATCGCCAAGATGGACGTCGTCACCAGGAAACACATCGAGTGGCGGCAAGAAAACTGCTACCCCTCCGAGCCGGTGTTCGTGGCGTCTCCGGGCGCCGTGGAGGAAGATGACGGTGAGAGCTTCGATTTAAAAAAGCAGATTAAAGATTAAAGACGTGAGGATTAACGTCTTCTCTGCGTCTTGTTTTTCTCCAGGAGTCATCTTGTCGTCCGTCGTTTCCTCGGATCCCGACATCTCTCCGTTCATGCTCGTCCTCGACGCCAAAAACTTCGAGGAGATCGCCCGAGCCACCATCCCCGCCACCGTCCACATCGACCTTCATGGGCTGTTCATCCCCACCGCCGTTTGACCTCCAACGCTCCATAAACGCTGCACAGGACTCCACCTTTAAAACTGGTGGAGTTCCTCATGGTTCTGTCATAGATCCTTTACGTTTGTGGTTTGTTCTTTAGCGTCTGTGTCTAAAACAAACTAAAACCTTCATGTTATCACTTTAAGGTAGCGCCGACCACGTAAAGATATTTTCTTAAACCTGGAAAATTTGTCGGAAATTTTTATTTTGTTGGAAGGATTTTATTAATATTTATAATTTGTGGTAGTTTGTGTAGAAACTTTGTCGTATTAATCAGGATGAAAGTTAAAAGTGTTTTAAGTTAAAGTCTGAGCTGCACTGACGTCAGCGTGAATAATTAGAGAATAATTTATTTATAATAAAAAATAATTATTAACAGATTTGTTTTTTGTTGAAATGTTTTTATTTTTTGCATATATGCTGTAAAATAATGTGACGTTTGAACCAGACAATAAATAAAACACCAATGAAGAAGCCGCCGTTCCTAGTGGTGGGCGGAGCCTTAATGTAATGACTCCACCCCCTTTCCAGTCAACACATTTTATCAACATGAACTTTTGTCTGGTTTTGCTCCAGAACTGTTCAAAGAACCGTCAGACGAGTTCACGCACGGGGATGTGTTCTTTGCCCCGCCCACTTTATATCTCAATAAAGTGGGCGGAGCAATTGGTAAACACTAAAACAAGATGGCGGCAGCGTCTTTAGGTTGTTTCTGCTGGTCCTGTTCAGATAAACGTGTTGAAATTTAAATTACGTTTACGTCGTTTTAAATTCTTCGTCGCCACAACAAATAAAAATAAAAATAAAAGCTCGTTAATTCTTTAGAGAAACGACTGAACGAGTAAAACATCTGATGTGAAGACTCTCAGC
This sequence comes from Chelon labrosus, assembly GCF_963514085.1. Taxonomy (NCBI): domain Eukaryota; kingdom Metazoa; phylum Chordata; class Actinopteri; order Mugiliformes; family Mugilidae; genus Chelon; species Chelon labrosus. The sequence continues at coordinate 14,138,416 of NC_140357.1, read as the reverse complement.
AGTTTCATCAGAATTTATTACATCATTTGCAGCAAATACAATTTAAAATATTCTCTGCGCCCCCCCCTCCTCCACCCGTCAGATCCAACATGGCCGCCGAACCGCACAACACCACCGTTAAAGTCAACTCCTCCTTAGAGTCTGTCAGAGCGTCGCTGCTGCTCCGTGAGAAAAAAAAAAAAAAAACAAGAAAACAAAAAACAACAACAACCAAATCAGAAATCACCGTTTCCTCCTCGTTGCTGTTATATCCCACAATGCACCTGTCTGCGTTAACGAACGCTGGCTCGGCCTCGTTAAGCCTCAGTCTGAGGAGGAAAGGGGGCGGAGCCAGGGGACAGGAAGCAGCAGCCACAAATCAGAGCAGAGAAGAAGAAGAAGAAGAAGAAGAAGAAGAAGAAGAGCTAATAACACGACGCTGATGCTGAAACAGGCACGTTGGAATACTGAGTGAAATGAGTCTAACTGTTGAAAAAACGCTGGTTTCTCACAGAAAAACACTCCACGTCTTTTCTCTGATTCTTTATTTTTGTTCCACCGCGGCCGCCCGCTGACGGCGGCGGCGGAGGAGGGGGAGGAGTCAGTTAGTTCGTTGGCGTTTCAGGTCCCTCAGATGATCTCGAACGTCTTCTTCAGCTCCATGATCAGCTGCCAGTCCGACTTCTGCATCTCGTCTCTGAACCAGTTCTTCAGAGCGTCGATGGACGCCCGCGTGATCTGAAAGCAGAAGACCAGGAGGAGGAGTCAGGAGACGCTGGCTAACGGTCAAACCAAGGTCGTCCTCTCTCCTCTGAAGACGTCCTTACCCTGTCCTTCCTTCCTGTCCCTCATCTCACCTCCTCCTCCTCCTCCTCCTTCTTCTTCTCTAAACTCTGACTCTCAAACCGTTCTGGTCGCGGCCGCGGCGTTTTTACGACGTTTAACCGAGACGTTTACCTCCTGCGGGGGCGTGGCCTTACCTTGCTGACGATGATGTCGGTGGCTTCAAAATGGCGGCCGTACATTTTGGGCGCCTCCCCGGGGATGGGCTCGATCTTGACGCAGATCTCCTGGCCCTTCTTGGCGCTCTCCACCGACTTGTGGTTGACCTCGATGCTGGTGACCACGCCGATGTCCACGAACTGGAAGCAAACGGGACGGTCAGCCTGAACCCTGGCGGGACTGAAACGGGGGGCGTTTCTTAGCGGGACTCACCCCTTTGCTGGGGACGCAGAGCGGCGTCCCCTGCCTGACGACCCCGGCCTCCACGGTGACCCCCATCACGATGGGGTCTCTGGAGTTGAAGATGAACTGAGGGAGGATTCGCAGCTTGGCCGGGAACACGGCGATGTGCCTGGAGAACCACAAACAGGTTTCATATCATTATTAATGACAGGTGGAGCAGGTGGAGCAGGTGGAGCAGGTGCAGCGGGACGTCCTACTTGAACTCGTCCTGTTTGGCCTTCTTGTAGTCCTCCCTGTACTTGGTGAAGGCGTCAAACAGGTGGTAGATGATTTCGGCTGAGAAGATCCTGACGCCCAGACTGTCGGCCATGTCCTGACTCTCTCTCTCCACCTTCACGTCGAACGCCAGGATGACGGCGTACCTGCGACCACACGCCACCGTTAGAACCCCGTCACCCCACCCCCGAGACGTGTCGGGACGTTTAGTAAGAACAGAAACTCACTGCAGGTCGTGCTCCAACATGGCCGACGCCTTCATCACGTCCCTCTTGTGAACCGGGCCGATGTTGATGCCGGCGTACTGCAGGAAACACACGGGACAGGTCAGAGGTCAGAGGTCAGAGGGTCGTTAAAAGGGTCTGACAGGAAGTAGGAGAGGACAGAGGGACGGGTGCTTTACGGGGACTTTGGACGTCCGGAGGAACTCCAGCAGAGCCTCCAGGGATCCCAGCGTGGACGCCTGGACGTAAACGCCTTTCTCCTCCAGCTTGATGCAGCTCAGGGTCTGTTTGAGTTCCCGCACCAGCTCGTCCTGAAACCAGGAAGTAAACCAGGACGTCAACCAGGAAGTGATCATCGCTGGCTCTGGAACCCATTCGAACTCTGATAGACGTTACCCTGAGGACGGGGATCTCGTCGTCCTTGTGAGCCACCAGCAGGGGGAGTCCCGCCAACGCCTTCTCCAGGTCTTTACCCAGAATCTTGACTCCCTGGGACGTGGACACCTCCTTGTGCTTCTCGTACTGGTTCTACAGGACAAGAAGAAGAAGAAGAAGAAGAAGAAGAAGAAGAAGAAGAGATCCAGGTGTTGGTCTGAGGTGGAGGACATAAATAGATGAATGAATGACTGAAGCGGTTTCCAGGACGTCCACCTTGACTCTGAGCTCCTTCAGAGGAGGCGGCAGCAGCAACCCTCTGATCTGAGTGACGATTGGTCCCTCCACCCCCGGGACGATGATGGTCTCTCCCTCCCGTAGGCGCCCGTTGATCAGGATCACGTCGATGGTGGTTCCCATCCCGGGCAGAGCTTTCACCTGAAAGACACGTGGGTCTGTGAGGACGTTGGACGAGAAGAGGAGGACACTAAGACACAAAGACACGAAGGTCCGTCTCACCTCCATGACCTGAGCTCGTAGCTCGTCGCAGTGCGCTAGCCGGCGAGCTAACATGGTCTGGGTGAGGTCCACCAACAGAGCGATCAGGTTCCCCATCCCGTCACCGCTGTGGGCCGAGGTGGGAACCAACGACACAAACGTCCGGGGGTCTTTGTTCTCGTAGAACAAGGCGGCGTTCAGACCCTGGAGACAACAGAGACGTTAGAGGACGTCCTCAGGGCTCCACGACGGGACGCTTCTCAAAGACGGTAGAAAAGATGGAGACCTGCTGAGCAAACTCCACGATGATGGCCTTGACCCGCTCGTCAAACTCGTCCTTGGTGTTCTTCTTCTGCTTCTTCAGCGTCGCCACCACGTCGGTGTCAGGACTCTTCTTCCAGTCGTACAGACGGTCGACCTGGGACAAGGACACCGCCACCAGATTAGAAGAGGAGGAGGAGGAGGAGGGGGAGGAGGAGGAGGAGGGGGAGACCTTGACCGACCTTGTTGAGGGCGACGATGAAGGGACACTTCTTCTCCTTCAGCAGGTTGATGGACTCCAGAGTCTGAGGCTCCAGGCCGTGCATGATGTCCACCACCAGGATGGAAATGTCACACAGGGAACTGCCTCTGTTCCTCAGGTTACTGCAGAGAGACAGACGGGACAGGGACGGGTCAGAGACAGGTCAGAGACAGAGACAGGAGAGAGACAGAGACAGAGACAGAGACAGGACAGGTACCTGAAGGACTCGTGTCCAGGTGTGTCAATGATCAGCATACCAGGTATCCTGACGCCTTCTTTGTCAAACTACACAAACAGAGGTGAGTTTACTAACAGGCCGTCAACAGAGCAGGTTTATGTGTCAGAGTGAGACCTCCTACGTTTTTAACCATCTTCGTTTGCTCCTCAATCGTCTCCTTGGGAACGTTGGTGGCTCCGATCTGCTGAGTGATTCCTCCGGCCTCTCCGTCCTGGACGTGGGTGTGTCTCAGCTGGACGCACACAGACAGGACGTAAAAACAGGCGGTAAGAAGGTCAGTCAACAGTAAACAGTCAGTAAACAGTCGGTAAACCGTTAGTAAAAAGTCAGTAAACAGTCAGTAAACCGTTAGTAAAAAGTCAGTAAACAGTCAGTTAACAGTAAACAGTCAGTAAACAGTCAGTGAACAGTCAGTAAACAGTCAGTAAACAGTAAACAGTCAGTAAACAGTAAAAAGTCAGTAAAAAGTCAGTAGACAGTCAGTGAACAGTCAGTAAACAGTAAAAAGTCAGTAAACAGTAAACAGTCAGTAAACAGTCAGTAAACAGTAAACAGTCAGTAAACAGTAAACAGTCAGTAAAAAGTCAGTAAACAGTAAAAAGGTCAGAAAAAGTCAGCTAACAGTAAAAGTCAGTGAACAGTCAGTAGAAAGTCAGTAAACAGTAAACAGTCAGTAAACACGCAGTAAAAAGTCAGGAAAAGTCGGTTAACAGTAAACAGTCAGTTAACAGTAAAAAGTCGGTTAACAGTAAAAAGTCGGTAAACAGTAAACAGTCGGTAAACAGTAAACAGTCGGTAAACAGTAAAAGTCAGCAAAAAGTCAGTAAACAGTAAAAAAAAGTCAGTAAACAGTAAAAAGGTCAGAAAAAGTCAGTTAACAGTAAAAAGTCAGTTAACAGTAAAAAAAAAGTCAGTAAAAGTCAGTGAACAGTCAGTAAAAAGTCAGTAAACAGTAAACAGTCAGTAAACAGTCGGTTAACAGTAAACAGTCAGTGAACCGTCAGTTAAAAGTAAAAAGCCAGTAAACAGTAAAAAGTCAGTAAAAAGTCAGTAAAGGTAAAAAGGTCAGTAAAAAGTCAGTTAACAGTAAACAGTCAGTAAAAAGTCAGTTAACGGTAAAAAGTCGGTTAACGGTAAAAAGGCAGTAAACAGTAAAAAGTCAGTGAACAGTCAGTGAACAATCAGTAAACAGTAAACAGTCAGTAAACAGTCAGTAAAAAGTCAGTAAACAGTAAACAGTCAGTATACAGTTAGTAAAAAGTCAGTTAACAGTAAACAGTCAGTTAACAGTAAGTGAACAGTCAGTAAACAGTCAGTAAACAGTAAACAGTCAGTAAACAGTCAGTAAAAAGTCAGTAAACAGTAAACAGTCAGTAAACAGTTAGTAAAAAGTCAGTTAACAGTAAACAGTCAGTTAACAGTAAGTGAACAGTCAGTAAACAGTGAGTAAACAGTAAACAGACGGTAAACAGGACACCTTGTCGAGGATCTTGGTCTTGCCCGTGTCCACGTGTCCCAGGACACACACCACCGGCGCTCTCAGCGTGTCCACGTCGATGTTCTTCAGGTTCTCTGCTCGTCGTTTCTATGGAGACAGGACGGATCAGAGACGTGCTGACAGAGACGAGCCGTCACTCCTCCTGCGTCTCCTCTCACCTCTATCCTCCTCTTGGCCCGGTCGTACAGTCGCTCCTCCTTCGTCCTCCCGTCGTCGTCCTCGCTCTCGCTGCTCTCATCCTCGCTCTGCGCTCTCCTCTTCCCCTGAGCCGGCGGCGGGGGAGGCGCCGTCTCCTTCTCGTCTTCCTCGCTTTCCTCCTCGTCGTCTTCATCTTCCTCGTCGTCGTCCTCTTCCTCGTCCTCCTCGTCGTCCTCCTCGCTGGCAGCAGGCCGAGGAGGCGCGGCGGTGTCCTCCTTCACCTCGATGTGGACTTTCTTCAGCTCTGAGACAAAGACAGGCGGGGTGGGGAGGGCTGTGGTCATGTGCTCCTCCAGCTGTAGCTAACAGGAGGTGCTCGCTCCTCCTCCAGCTGTAGCTAACAGGAGGTGCTCGCTCCTCCTCCAGCTGTAGCTAACAGGAGGTGCGTGCTCCTCCTCCAGCTGTAGCTAACAGGAGGTGCATGCTCCTCCTCCAGCTGTAGCTAACAGGAGGTGCTCCTCCTCCAGCTGTAGCTAACAGGTGCTGCTCCTCCTCCAGCTGTAGCTAACAGGAGGTGCATGCTCCTCCTCCAGCTGTAGCTAACAGGAGGTGCATGCTCCTCCTCCAGCTGTAGCTAACAGGAGGTGCTCCTCCTCCAGCTGTAGCTAACAGGTGCTGCTCCTCCTCCAGCTGTAGCTAACAGGAGGTGCTCGCTCCTCCTCCAGCTGTAGCTAACAGGAGGTGCGTGCTCCTCCTCCAGCTGTAGCTAACAGGAGGTGCGTGCTCCTCCAGCTGTAGCTAACAGGAGGTGTGTGCTCCTCACCTTTCTCCTCGTCACTAGCGATGGCCTCCCAGCTGTCCACAGCAGCGTCTGGCTTCACCTCTGGACAGACAGAGGACAAACCAACCGTCACCTCCTCCTCCTCCACATGACACCTCCCCATCCCCCCCTCCATCTCTATGTGCTCACCTGGCTCGGCGGCCGGCGTCTCCGCCTCCGTTTCCATGGCAACGGGCTCTGGCGTCTCCGAGGCGGGCGAGGTCACCTCCGAGGTTTCTGGGAAGGAGGGAGGAGGCGCAGTTAGACCCGTGAAAAGCAGCAGGAGTGGGACCTCTCCTGGGACGGCCTACCTTCAGGCGTCTGGGCGTTGGGCTTCCTCCTCCTCTTGTCGCCGTAGACCGGCTTCTTCTTCTGCACCGACTCCTTGGACGGGACCTCCACACCTGGACACAACACACACATTAAGACCCAGACACAGACGGGTCCTGGCCCAGGTCCAGGTCCTGGTCCTGGTCCCGGTCCCGGTCCTGCTCCAGGTCCAGGTCCCGGTCCAGGTCCTGGTCCTGGTCCTGGTCCAGGTCCTGGTCCAGGTCCTGCTCCAGGTCCAGGTCCAGGTCCAGGTCCAGGTCCCGGTCCAGGTCCTGGTCCCGGTCCCGGTCCCGGTCCAGGTCCCGGTCCCGGTCCAGGTCCAGGTCCCGGTCCACTCACCCTGGGCCTGCAGCAGCTTCAGCGTGGCCTCGGCCCGAGCTCGCGCCTCCCTCTGGGCCTTGGTCAGCAGCTTGCCCTCCTTCTTCAGACGCTCCTTCCTCTCCTTCTCCTTCTGCTTCTTCTTCTCCTTGCGCTCCTGCTCCAGTCGCTCCTGTCGGGGGGAGAGAGGAGGCGTGAGACGGGGCCAGGCCCAGACCGGTGGAGGGACAGATGAGGAGGTGCTGTGTGTGTTACCTGCTCCAGCCTCTGCTGCTCCAGCTCCTCCAGCCTCTTCTGACGCTCCTCCTCCTCCCGCTTGGCTCGCTCCTCCTCCTGTAACAACCAGACCAGACGCCGTCAGCCACGCTCTGCTCCCTGCGCCTCCCTGCGCCTCCCTCCTCAGCTCTGACACTCCGTTTCCCAGCATGCCTCACCTCCTTCATCTTGGCCAGCGCCTCCTGCATGGCCTTGACCGTGGCCTTGCTGGGCCCCTTCTTCTTCTCCTTCTCCTCCTTGTCTCCAGGCGTCTTCTTCTTCTTCTTGTCCTTCTTCTTCTTGTCCCCCTCCGTCTCCTCTGCAGAAGAAGACGAGTCGTTAGTGATGAAGAGGACGGAGCCATTTCATTGGCTGGTCTGTAATACTCACCCTCTGCTGCTGGCTCCGCCCCCTCCTGCTCCTCAGTCACAGCTGGCGCCTCAGGGGGCGTGGCCTCTGTGGAGCTCTTCTTCTCTGGCTCTTTTTTCGGCTCCTCCTTCTCCTTCAGCTCCTTCATCTTCCTCTGCTTCATCCTCTCCTCCTCCTTCTTCTTCCTCTCCCTCTCCTTCTTCTCCGCCTTCTTCTGCGCCGCCGTCTTCATCTTGAAGCCTCCTGCCTCCTCCTCCTCCTCGTCCTCCTCCTCCTCCTCGCTCTCCGCCTTCGCCGCCTTCCCTTTGTTCTTCTTCTTCTTGTCTCTCCTGAAGGTGAACTCCTCCTCCTCCTCCTCCTGGTCCTCTGACTCGTCCTCCTTCCCTCGTCCTCCTCCTTTCCTCAGGCCTCTGTCCTCCTCCTGCTCCTCCTGCTCCTCGTCTGACGCTGAAGCCTTCTTGCCTCCTCTCTTCGCCTCCTTGGTCTGGAGGCGAGAGCGGGAGCCGCTGTCGTCGTCGGAGTCAGAAGGAGGTGCAGCAGGAGGCGCCTGCAGGAGGAAGAGGAGGACACGTTTAACCTTCATCATGCTTCACTGACACCTCCTCACAGTGGAGCTCTGTGTGACTCACCCTCTTCTCCTCCGCCTGCTCCCCGTTCCTCTCTTCATCGGCCTCCTCATCCTCAGGGCTGGCTCCGCCCTTCTTCCCCTTCCTGGTTTTCTTCTTCTCTGGTTTGGGAGGCTCCACGCTCTCCACTTCTTCTGTGGTGTCTGATTTCTAAGCAGGGAGAGTTCCTGTGTTAGAACTGCTCCTCCTCCTCCTCCTCCTCCTCCTCCTCCTCCTCCTCCTCCTCCTTACCTTTGTCTTTCCTCCCTGCGTCTCCAGAGACAACTCCTCCAGCTCCTTCAGGATTTCGTCCTCACTGCAGGAGGACACAGAGAGTTAGGGGACGACTCAGAGACATTTCAGTGAGAGGACAGAGAAAGAGGAGAAGGAGGAGGAGAAAGAAGAGGAGGAGGAGGAAGAGGAGACAGAGGAGACAGAGGAGGAGGAGGAGGAGGAGGAGGAGTAGACAGAGGAAACAGAGGAGGAGGAGACAGGAGACAGAGGAGACAGAGGAGGAGGAGGAGGAGGAGGAGTAGACAGAGGAAACAGAGGAGGAGGAGACAGGAGACAGAGGAGGAGGAGGAGAAAGAGGAGACAGAGGAGACAGAGGAGGAGGAGGAGGAGGAGGAGTAGACAGAGGAAACAGAGGAGGAGGAGACAGGAGACAGAGGAGACAGAGGAGGAGGAGGAGGAGGAGGAGTAGACAGAGGAAACAGAGGAGGAGGAGACAGGAGACAGAGGAGGAGGAGGAGAAAGAGGAGACAGAGGAGGAGGAGGAGGAAGAGGAGACAGAGGAGGAGGAGGAGGAGGAGGAGGAAGAGACAGAGGAAACAGAGGAGGAGGAGGAGGAGGAGGAGACAGAGGAGACAGAGGAGGAGGAGGAGGAGGAAGAGGAGACAGAGGAGGAGGAGGAGGAGGAAGAGACAGAGGAAACAGAGGAGGAGGAGGAGGAGGAGGAGACAGAGGAGACAGAGGAGGAGGAGGAGGAGAAAGAGGAGGAGGAGACAGAGGAGGAGGAGGAGGAGGAGGAGGAGACAGAGGAGGAGGAGGAGGAGGAGGAGGAGGAAGAGACAGAGGAAACAGAGGAGGAGGAGGAGGAGGAGGAGACAGAGGAGACAGAGGAGGAGGAGGAGGAGACAGAGGAGGAGGAAGAGGAGACAGAGGAGGAGGAGGAGGAGGAGGAGGAAGAGACAGAGGAAACAGAGGAGGAGGAGGAGGAGGAGGAGACAGAGGAAACAGAGGAGGAGGAGGAGGAGGAGGAGGAAGAGACAGAGGAAACAGAGGAGGAGGAGGAGGAGGAGGAGACAGAGGAGACAGAGGAGGAGGAGGAGGAGAAAGAGGAGGAGGAGACAGAGGAGGAGGAGGAGGAGGAGGAGGAGACAGAGGAGGAGGAGGAGGAGGAGGAGACAGAGGAGGAGGAGGAGGAGACAGAGGAAGAGCAGGAGGAGACAGAGGAAGAGCAGGAGTCGTACTCGTAGTCGTCCTTCTTGGCTCCTTTCTTCTTCTTCTTCATCTTCGTCTCTCTGGAGGCTCCGGCTCCTTCGATCTCCGCCGCCAGAGCGTCGATGTCGATGCCGTCGTCCTTGGAGCTGGACACGGGACAAAGAGAGACTGGATCAGACTGGGACCTGGTTCAGACCTGGTTCAGACTGGGACCTGGTCCAGACTAGGACCTGGTTCAGACCTGGATCAGACTAGGACCTGGTTCAGACCTGGATCAGACTGGGACCTGGTTCAGACTGGGACCTGGTTCAGACTGGGACCTGGATCAGACCTGGTTCAGACTGGGACCTGGTTCAGACTAGGACCTGGTTCAGACTAGGACCTGGATCAGACTGGGACCTGGATCAGACCTGGTTCAGACTGGGACCTGGTTCAGACTAGGACCTGGTTCAGACTAGGACCTGGATCAGACTGGGACCTGGATCAGACTGGGACCTGGTTCAGACTCAGACCTGGATCAGACTAGGACCTGGTTCAGACTGGGACCTGGATCAGACTGGGACCTGGACCTGGTTCAGACTGGGACCTGGTTCAGACTGGGACCTGGATCAGACCTGGTTCAGACTGGGACCTGGTTCAGACTAGGACCTGGATCAGACTAGGACCTGGATCAGACTGGGACCTGGATCAGACTGGGACCTGGATCAGACTAGGACCTGGTTCAGACTCAGACCTGGATCAGACTAGGACCTGGATCAGACTAGGACCTGGTTCAGACTGGGACCTGGTTCAGACTAGGACCTGGTTCAGACTCAGACCTGGATCAGACTAGGACCTGGTTCAGACTGGGACCTGGATCAGACTGGGACCTGGATCAGACTAGGACCTGGATCAGACTAGGACCTGGTTCAGACTGGGACCTGGATCAGACTAGGACCTGGATCAGACTAGGACCTGGTTCAGACTAGGACCTGGATCAGACTGGGACCTGGTTCAGACTAGGACCTGGTTCAGACTGGGACCTGGATCAGACTCAGACCTGGTTCAGACTGGGACCTGGTTCAGACTGGGACCTGGATCAGACTCAGACCTGGTTCAGACTGGGACCTGGATCAGACTAGGACCTGGATCAGACCTGGTTCAGACCTGGATCAGACTGGGACCTGGATCAGACTAGGACCTGGTTCAGACCTGGATCAGACTAGGACCTGGTTCAGACTAGGACCTGGATCAGACTGGGACCTGGACCTGGTTCAGACTGGGACCTGGATCAGACTGGGACCTGGTTCAGACTGGGACCTGGATCAGACCTGGATCAGACTAGGACCTGGTTCAGACTAGGACCTGGATCAGACTGGGACCTGGATCAGACTGGGACCTGGTTCAGACTGGGACCTGGATCAGACTAGGACCTGGATCAGACTGGGACCTGGTTCAGACTGGGACCTGGATCAGACTAGGACCTGGATCAGACTAGGACCTGGATCAGACCAGGTTCAGACCAGGCTCAGACTCAGACCTGGTCCAGACTCAGACCTGGTTCAGACTCAGACCTGGATCAGACCTGGTTCAGACCTGGATCAGACTAGGACCTGGATCAGACTGGGACCTGGTTCAGACTGGGACCTGGATCAGACCTGGTTCAGACCTGGATCAGACTGGGACCTGGTTCAGACTCAGACCTGGTCCAGACTCAGACCTGGTCCAGACTAAACCAGGGTCTTTGTGTCAGAACAATGTGGATCTGCTGACTCTTCATCTCCTTTCATCGTCTGCCTCAGCATCAGGGTTCTATTGTCCCATGAAACAGCTGATGAGGGCTGATTGAAACAGTAGAACCCTCTACTGTTTACTCTGTCTCTGTCTCTGTCTCTACTCTCTACTCTCTCTCTCTGTCTCTGTCTCTGTGTCTCTACTGTGTCTCTACTGTGTCTCTGTCTCTACTCTGTCTCTACTGTGTCTCTACTGTGTCTCTACTCTCTGTCTCTGTCTCTACTGTGTCTCTACTGTGTCTCTACTCTGTGTGACTGGTTGTTAATATAACGGTCATCTATCCATCTGTCACAGTAACGATGCTAACAGCGAGCTAACTGCTAGCCTCTAGCACTCGTTAGCATTTAGCATGTAGCTCTCAGGTCAGACAGACTGGGAGCCAGAGGGTCACAGCTAGCTAACTCCAACAGCCGTCTCTGTGGAAGCTAAGCTAAGCTAAGCTAAGCTAAGCTAAGCTAAGGTAGCTGCTTATCACGCTAGCAGACATGTTTAAACACCTCTGAGCCCGAGGCCGGGACCAGGACGCTCCCCGGGGGGGGAGGGGGGGGGAGGGGGGGCTCGGGTCGGCCCAGGTGAGCCCCTGTCAGGCCGCCTACGTGTCCTGTAATTCACCTGGCTCTTTAAAGCTTCACCTGAACTCACGCGCGTCCACTGACTCGTGGTTAGCATCTGCTAGCCGCTCCTAGCCGCTAAGCTAACGGTGTCAGCAGCGGGAAAGCGGGCCGTTTGGGTGGTTTTAACGGGACGGGGGGTGTTCCCGCTCCCCGGTGTCGGTGCGGACAGGTGACGTGCGGTGGCAGACGGTGCTCTCTGTACCTGTCCTCCCCGGATTTCTTCTGTTTCTTCCCCATCCTGCCGCTGCGGTTCTCCGGTTGCTTCGCTCTCCGCTGCCCGACGCACACGACGGTTCACAGCGGACAAAGATCGTCTACTGGCCAACGTTCAGCAGCGAGGACTCACTCTGCTGTTTTTCTCTTCCACTGTCCGTTATTCACAGCCGTTGCCATAGAAACCGAGTTTGACATCTTTTTTGAGATGCAGAAAAATTATATATCACCTTTAATTATAATTAGTTATTATTATTATTATTATTAATATTATTAGGCCGCATACATTTGATACACTTTAATGATCGGTGGATGAGTTGTAGTTTCTAGATAAACCTGTTTTCATACAGATTCAGTTTTTATATTTATGCGTTTATATAAAACATGATGTCATATTTATGTTTTTAATATTCTTAAACTAAATCCAGCTGCGTTAAAACGTTTAAAAGGTTAAAAAGAAGTCGCTGCTTGGTTCCCGGAGAAAGCGACAGAGTGACACCTCGTGCCTGGAGTCTTTTCTCAGCAGCTAAAGTTTTAAATCTTGTTTACATGTAAATAAAGTCAATAAAGTTTTAGTTTTAAAACACAATAAACCCAGAAACAATGAGCTGAGTCAGTTTATATATATTATATTTATTTACAGAAGATAGGACATCAGTCTTTATCATTGAGGATCTCTGAGACCGGTCTCAGCCAATCACAGCCAGGACAGCGTCACACAGGTGGTGCAGTCGTGGGTGCAGCGGGCCGCTCTGGGACCTCAGCAGCAGGGAGAGGGCTGCGGCCGCTCGGTGAGGACAGAACCGCTCCCCGACCAGGACGCCGCAGAGCTCGGCGCTCAGACGCTCAGGGAGCCAGTCTGTCGGGACGTCCAGCCGGCAGCTGTCGATGAGGCCGCCCTTCACCTCCATCCGTAGCTGAGCGCTGCAGCGGCCCGCCCCCTCCGGCTCCCTCAGCTCCAGGGGAGTCTGGACCGTGAATTTGGGCGTCTTACCGAACGTCCAGTCCCAGCCACGTAGCTCCGCCTCCATCCGGCCCAGACCAGGAAACAGGGACTCGTCAGACGGGTCGACCGGGGTCAGAGCGGAGCTGCAGCCGAACTCTGGGGGTCGCCATGGAAACAGAGACGGGAGGTTAGAGAGAGAGAGAGAGGGAGAGAGAGAGAGAGGAGAACAGGGGAGACTACCTGAGTTGTACTGATGCACCACAGCCTCCAGTAGCTCCTCCCATTTCAGCGTGGGGGCGTGGTCTAGCAGGTTGGCGACAGGTGAGGGCACGCTGGGAGTGGCGTTGCTATGGATACCGGGGCAGGACGGGCGGAGCGCGGCGGAGAGGGCGGAGCGGTCAGCAGAGTGAAGCAGAGTGCAGTGATGGTAGGAGGACGTCCTGCTGAGTCTGGACGCCGTCCCTGGGGGGACGACGGGAACAACAACGTAAACACTGACGCCACTAGTCCCTCCCCCTGATTGGACGGCGGTCCCTGGAGTCCTACCTGAGATCTTGTAGTGTCCATTCAGCAAAATGTCAAATCTGTCTGTGGCCTGGACGTCCAGCTCCGGCCGGACGCGCCTCAGGGCCTCGGTGACGACCCTCAGGTTCCTGCGCCGGTCGTACGCCTTCTTGGAGGCGAAGAACGTCAGGTTGAGGTTCCCGAGGTCGTGGAACACCGTCCCGCCGCCGCTCCGCCTGCGGGCCAGAGGGATCCCCGCCCTCCTCATGGCCGGCAGGTCACACTCGGCCCAGGGGTTCTGGTGGCGCCCGATGACCACCGCCGCCCGGTTCCTCCACAGCAGCAGGACGCCGCGCCGCCGCAGGTCCACGTTGGCGTCCACCCAGTCCTCCAGGGCCAGGTTCTGGAACACGTCCGTGGACTGAGACTGGAGGACCAGGCCCGCCCCGCTGCAGGACCGCTGGGGTCCGGTCCCACCTCTGAGGAGACAGAGCGTCCTCCTGACCTGAGACAACATCATGTCTCCTGTCTCTTCATGTCCTCACGGCAAACTGTCAGATCAGAACAAAGTGTCCATGACTCAGTGAAGACACGAGGACAGCTGCGTCATTTCACTGTGGTTTGATTTTAAACTTTGAATTAAATAATAAACAGATTAAAGCTCTTTTATATTTATAACTTCATATAAATAAAACATGTATTAATCGCTGCTGATGTTAAATGAACTTAATTAAGGTGACCTAATATTACCACACTAATTAAACAGTAGCCACCGGAAACACAGCGTTAGCATTAGCGTTAGCATTAGCTTTAGCATTAGCCACTTGTCCGTGGAAACCAAAAGGAAACTTCAGTTTATGATTCGACACAGAGCAGCAGACACGAGACCTGGTCCGGGGGTAGAGTCTGAGAGAGGAGCGGAGGGAGCCGGCTGACCTGGAGGAGCAGGAGAGGAGCAGAGGAGGAGCAGGAGAGGAGCAGGAGAGGAGCAGGACTCCAGCGGAGGAGACTCAGAGGTCTATCCGCTCTAGACCTTCACAATAAGAGCATGCCGTTACACACCGACCCCACAGACGCGGTGTCCGGGTTCATTGTAGTTCCTTCCAGATCAGAATCAAACTCTAAACCTTAAACTCTTCCTCTTCCACATGTTTTAACTTCATCTGGTCGCGTTTCACTTTTTAAATCCGGTTTAACCGCAGCAGAGCGGAGACACGTAAAACATGCGCCTTTATTCTGAAAGTAGGAAGTGTCTCAGCCGATGTTTTCCGGTTTATCAGTGACTTGACGTTGGTCCTTCACCAGTACGGCTCCGTGCTCCGCTGCTACCTGCCCGATAAAGGTTCCGCCTTCAGGTTTCTTTCTCTTATTTATTTATTTATTGACATAAAACTGTGTTTTTATAGATTTATATGAATTATAGTTTATTTAACAGGTGAAGTTAAAATAATAACGATGACAGAGAGTTGATCTGAAACAATAAATAATAATAATAATAATAATAATAATATATAAAGAGAGAAGCTAAAGTCACATGTGGTTTATATGACTTTGTAGAAGCTCGATGTTAATGATGGAGTTTTGTCACCTCCGCCTCTCAGGCCGTCCTCATCAGGAAGAAGTAAAGACACCCAGAGAGAGGAAGAACATGTGACCACTTCCTGTAACACACACACACACACAGAGAGACACACAGAGACACACAGAGACAGAGAGACACTCAGTCAGACTGCGTCTCAGACACACGGGGATGTTTCAGGTGAGCTCTGACTTTACTCACATCTCATTTAAATGTGAAGCTGCTGCTGCTTTAGACTCTAATGATCATTAATATTATTATTATTATTATTATTACTGGTTGTTACATGTAAAGTGTTTCCATGTGGCTGAGAGTCAAGTGTAGAGACTGATTCACTGTCACACGCTGTGTCTCAGAGACACAGATGTCTCAGAGACATCTGTGTCTCTGAGACATCTGTGTCTCTGAGACACAGATGTCTCTGAGACACAGATGTCTCATTAGTGTCTCAGAGACATTGATGTCTCAGGAGGCTGAGGGCTGGAGTCGGGACAGGGGTCAGGACAGGGGTCGGGGCAGGGTGTGAGTTCTGAGAACAGTCCCGTTATCACACGTTGACACTGAGTCATCAGACCAGACCAGATTAGACCAGACCAGACCAGACCAGACCAGACCAGTCTAGACCAGACCAGTCTAGACCAGACCAGTCTAGACCAGACCAGACCAGACCAGATCAGATTAGACCAGACCAGACCAGACCAGACCAGACCAGACCAGACCAGATTAGACCAGACCAGTATAGACCAGACCAGACCAGACCAGACCAGATCAGATCAGACCAGACCAGACTAGCTCAGACCAGATCAGATTAGACCAGACCAGTCTAGACCAGACCAGACCAGACCAGATCAGATTAGACCAGACCAGACCAGACCAGACCAGACCAGATCAGATCAGACCAGACCAGACTAGCTCAGACCAGATCAGATTAGACCAGACCAGTCTAGACCAGACCAGACCAGACCAGATCAGATTAGACCAGACCAGACCAGACCAGACCAGATTAGACCAGACCAGTATAGACCAGACCAGACCAGATCAGATTAGACCAGACCAGTCTAGACCAGACCAGACCAGACCAGACCAGATCAGATTAGACCAGACCAGTCTAGACCAGACCAGACCAGACCAGATCAGATTAGACCAGACCAGACCAGACCAGATTAGACCAGACCAGTATAGACCAGACCAGACCAGATCAGATCAGATTAGACCAGACCAGACCAGCTCAGATTAGACTAGACCAGACCAGAACAGCTCAGATTAGACCAGACCAGTCTAGACCAGACCAGACCAGACCAGACCAGACCAGATCAGATTAGACCAGACCAGACCAGCTCAGACCAGATCAGATTAGACCAGACCAGTCTAGACCAGACCAGACCAGACCAGACCAGATCAGATTAGACCAGACCAGACCAGACCAGACCAGATCAGATTAGACCAGACCAGACCAGCTCAGATTAGACCAGACCAGTCTAGACCAGACCAGACCAGACCAGACCAGATCAGATTAGACCAGACCAGACCAGACCAGACCAGACCAGCTCAGACCAGATCAGACCAGATCAGATTAGACCAGACCAGTCTAGACCAGACCAGACCAGACCAGACCAGACCAGCTCAGATTAGACCAGACCAGACCAGACCAGACCAGACCAGACCAGACCAGATTAGACCAGACCAGCTCAGATTAGACCAGACCAGACCAGAGCAGCTCAGATTAGACCAGACCAGTCTAGACCAGACCAGACCAGACCAGACCAGTATAGACCAGACCAGATCAGATTAGACCAGACCAGACCAGACCAGATCAGATCAGATCAGTATAGACCAGACCAGATCAGACCAGACCAGACTCCAGACCAGACCAGACCAGACCAGACTCCAGACCAGACTCCAGACCAGACCAGACTCCAGACCAGACTCCAGACCAGACCAGACCAGACTCCAGACCAGACCAGACTCCAGACTCCAGACCAGATCAGACCAGACCAGACCAGACTCCAGACCAGATCAGACCAGACTCCAGACCAGACCAGACCAGATCAGATTAGACCAGACCAGTCTAGATCAGACCAGATCAGACCAGACCAGACCAGATCAGCAGACCAGACCAGACCAGACCAGATCAGCAGACCAGACCAGACCAGACCAGATCAGATTAGACCAGACCAGACCAGACCAGACCAGACCAGACCAGACTCCAGACCAGATCAGACCAGACCACTTCCTGTGTCCACCAGACATGGACACCAACGCTCTCTGCAGACGCCTCAGAGACAACGTGTCTGACTCATGGTCCTCCTCCTCGCCGTCTCCCAAGCATGCATCACTCCCCTCTGACAGAGACCCCCCTCTCCTCCCCCTCCAACTTCAGGAGCCATGGAACCCCCCCCCCCCGAGGTCCCTCCAGGTCCCTCCAGGTCCCTCCAGGTCCACTCCTTCATTTGATGCTTCTTCATGTTCTCATCCTCTCACTCACCCATTTGTCTCTTTCCTCACCCTCAGGTAACTTCACCTCACCTCCCCCAATCCCCAATAGCCTCCCCTCACCTCCCCCACCCACAGATTAACTCCCCTCACCTCTCGCACCCTCAGGTAACCTCCCCTCACCTCCCTCACCCTCAGGTAACCTCCCCTCACCTCCCCCACCCACAGATTAACTCCCCTCACCTCTCTCACCCTCAGGTAACCTCCCCTCACCTCCCTCACCCTCAGGTAACCTCCCCTCACCTCCCTCACCCTCAGGTAACCTCCCCTCAGTTCTCTCACCCCCAGGTTTCCTCCCCTCACCTCCCCCAATCCCCAATAACCTCCCCTCACCTCTCTCACCCTCAGGTAACCTCCCCTCACCTCCCTCACCCTCAGGTAACCTCCCCTCAGTTCTCTCACCCCCAGGTTTCCTCCCCTCACCTCCCCCAATCCCCAATAACCTCCCCTCACCTCTCTCACCCTCAGGTAACCTCCCCTCACCTCTCTCACCCTCAGGTTTCTTCTCCTCACCTCTCTCACCCTCAGGTCTCTCACCCTCAGGTTTCCTCCCCTCACCTCTCTCACCCTCAGGTAACCTCCCCTCACCTCTCTCACCCTCAGGTCTCTCACCCTCAGGTTTCCTCCCCTCACCTCTCTCACCCTCAGGTTTCCTCGCCTCACCTCTCTCACCCTCAGGTTTCCTCGCCTCACCTCTCTCACCCTCAGGTAACCTCCCCTCACCTCTCTCACCCTCAGGTTTCTTCTCCTCACCTCTCTCACCCTCAGGTAACCTCCCCTCACCTTCCTCACCCTCAGGTTTCCTCCCCTCACCTTCCTCACCCTCAGGTAACCTCCCCTCACCTTCCTCACCCTCAGGTTTCCTCTCCTCACCTTCCTCACCCTCAGGTTTCTTCTCCTCACCTCTCTCACCCCCAGGTAACCTCCCCTCACCTCCCTCAGTCTCACGTTTACTCCCCCCACCTCCCCTTCTCACAGGTTTCCTCCCCCCACCTCCCTCACCCCCAGGTAAACTCCCCCCAGCTCCCCTATCTACATGTCTCCTCCCCTCACCTCCCCCTTTCTCAGGTAACGTCCCCTAGACTCCCTCACCCTCAGGTAACTCACTACTCCCAGCCCCAGTTAAACTCCCCCCACCTCCCCCACCTCGCGTGCAGCCAGGACCTGGGTCCGGCCCCAGAGACTCAGACCTGGATCAGGTGTGAGTCCTCCTCTGAGCTCTCCTTCCTCCTCAGCGGGAACCCGTTCTCCTGCCAGGTAAGGCGGCCATCTTTGGAGCCAACATGTCAGCCTCTGGCTCCGAGTCCTGATCCGTTCCTCTCTGATCTGACCCAGAACCAGAACCAGAACCAGAGCCAGAACCAGAACCAGGACCAGTACGGGAGCCAGGACCAGTTTGTTTCTCACCACACAGAGAACTGGGAGAACATGACGGGACCTCCCAGTAGCAGCCAGGACCCGTGGGGCCATCTGGAGCCGTCCCTGTCCCAGCTGCAGTGCTCCACTCTGGGCTCCACCTCAGCGGGACCTGGTCTGGGCCGATGGAGCTCGGTGGAGTTCAGCCCTGCCGACGACTTCCAGTTTTACCAGAGCGGTTACCATGACAACAGCGCCCCACAGCCCTTCTGTAGCCCCACAACCCCCGGGCCGAGCCCCCACTACCCTCAAACGCCGACCGTCTCCAGCCCCGCCCCTCATCTCCACGCTCAGATGTCACAAGCCTTCGCCGTGACCTCCGATCCGGGTCAGAACCAGCAGCGCCAGACCGGTCGACGCCGCCCCCCGACCCAGACGGACCAGATCCAGGACCTGACGGGCCTCCTCGCTTTCACCGGCGACCCCGAGACCAGCCCCTCTCCACGGGGCGGAGGGCGAGGAGAGAGCGGTGCTGCCCAGGCTCAGGGCCTCCGGGCTGGGCTGAGGCAGAGAGAGGAGGGGCAGGGAGACTGGACCTGGGTGAGTCTGGGTCAGACCGGGTCAGACCGGATGGGTCCGGGTCAGACCGGGTCAGACCGGGCGGGTCCGGGTCAGACCGGGTCAGACCGGGCGGGTCCGGGTCAGACCGGGTCAGACTGGGCGGGTCAACGTTCAACGGTTCAGTCTCAATAAACGAGTGTGTGTTGTTTCAGATGAAGCAGAGCGGCCCAGGACTCACCTGTGAGGCTCCAGACTCCAGGTAAACACACACACACACACTCCTCTGGTCATGTGATGTGTGTGTGTTACTGCAGTGACTGACAGTGTGTGTGTGTGTGTGTGTGTGTGTGTGTGTGTGTGTGTGTGTGTGTGTGTGTGCCAGGCTGCTGTGTACCGTGTGTCAGCGGGACTTCAGGAGCCTGCCGGCCTTGAACGGTCACATGCGCTCCCACAGCAGCTTCAGGTCGGCGCCTCCAGCCTCAGTCGCCGTGGTGATGCCAGTCTCCGTCCCCGTCCAATCACGGGCCGCGTCTAAGGCGTGCAGGGCGGGGCAGAGGAGGTGCAGCCGCCTGGCTCCAGCCACGGGGGGCGCCGTGCTCTACTGCAGCCTGATGAAGGCGGAGCAGGAGCAGGAGCAGGGGGAGGGGCTTGAAGACGGCGAGGGTGGCGGCGCTCACTACACGCCCCCCCCCATGCTGTGCCCCCTGAGGGCGGGGCCAGGACTGTACTGCTCCCTGACCCCCAGGACGCAGCAGAGAGTCCAGACGGTTCAGCTTCACAGTAAGTTCATGGTGCAGTTCCTCGTACGTCCACTAGAGACGCCGCCTCCAGATAACCACGTATAAAGACGTGTCTCCTGATTGGTTACTTCCTGCAGATGGATGCGGTGACCTGGTTGCCACGGAGACAGCCCGTCCTCCTCCTGCGACACTAAAGCCGTACGTAGTCGTCCTTTTACCACGTCCTCCTTTTTACTGACGATCGCCTCGTAACCCAGAGCTGTCAATCACAGGCGGATTAATTTGGGGCGGGGCTTCCAGGCGGACATCCCGCCCCTTCAGGACAGAAGCCACGCCCACTCCGACACCCACTGTGCAGTGCTGCTGTGGAGGCCGTGGGACCAGCTGGAGTGTCCCGTCACTCAGCAGAGAGGTAGGGACGCGTCCAGAGACACTTGTCTTGTCTTGTCTTCATCCATGACTTCATCTGTTCTACTCTTCGTCCAGTCGACGCTCTGATGATGATGACTCAATCCAGTGCCGTACCAGGGGGCGTGGCCAGCCCTGAGCACACCCTCCACGTCCTATCAGAGTGCAGAGGAGACTTCCTGGTAAAGTGAAATGACTCCATCGTCCTGCAGTGTGTTTGCTTTGTTGTCCAGAGGACACTCATGATGTCAATGTGCTTCGTCCCTCAGCTGACGGTGGAGAAGCTGCTGTGGACTCCTGAAGCCTCCGGTCAGCTGATCCTCCTTCCTCCACCTCTGCTTTACTCTGCAGCTCCAGACAAACAGGATAAAGTTGTGTTCTGTTGTGTGTGTTGTAGGTGTCAGCTGGAGCGCAGCAGAGAGGAGGTTGTTGGTTAAATCCCTGCAGCTGCATCACAAAGACTTCACCAGCGTCCAGAAGACAGTGAGTCCCTGTCCTCACCGTCTCTGAGGACGTCTTAATGTCTTGATGTCTTAATGTGCTCAGGGTCAGACTAAGTCTCTGAGTTTTAGTCCAGCTAACAGCAGCTCTTCCTAGCCTCCCAGCTAACAGTAGCTCTTCCTATCCTCCTAGCTAACAGTAGCTCTTCCTAGCATCCCAGCTAACAGTAGCTCTTCCTATCCTCTCAGCTAACAGTAGCTCTTCCTAGCCTCTCAGCTAATAGTAGCTCTTCCTAGCCTCAGCTAACAGTAGCTCTTCCTATCCTCTCAGCTAACAGTAGCTCTTCCTATCCTCCCAGATAACAGCAGCTCTTCCTAGCCTCCCAGCTGATAGTAGCTCTTCCTAGCCTCCCAGCTGACAGTAGCTCTTCCTAGCCTCCCAGCTGATAGTAGCTCTTCCTAGCCTCCCAGCTGACAGTAGCTCTTCCTAGCCTCCCAGCTAACAGTGGCTCTTCCTAGCCTCCCAGCTGATAGTAGCTCTTCCTAGCCTCCCAGCTAACAGCAGCTCTTCCTATCCTCCCAGCTAACAGTAGCTCTTCCTAGCCTCCCAGCTAACAGTGGCTCTTCCTAGCCTCCCAGCTGATAGTAGCTCTTCCTAGCCTCCCAGCTAACAGCAGCTCTTCCTATCCTCCCAGCTAACAGTAGCTCTTTCTAGCCTCTCAACTAACAGCAGCTCTTCCTATCCTCCTATCCTCCCAGCTAACAGTAGCTCTTCCTATCCTCTTAGCTAACAGTAGCTCTTCCTATCCTCTCAGCTAACAGTAGCTCTTCCTAGCCTCAGCTAACAGTAGCTCTTCCTAGCCTCTTAGCTAACAGTAGCTCTTCCTATCCTCTCAGCTAACAGTAGCTCTTCCTAGCCTCTCAGCTAACAGTAGCTCTTCCTATCCTCTTAGCTAACAGTAGCTCTTCCTATCCTCTTCGCTAACAGTAGCTCTTCCTATCCTCTCAGCTAACAGTAGCTCTTCCTATCCTCTTAGCTAACAGTAGCTCTTCCTATCCTCTTCGCTAACAGTAGCTCTTCCTATCCTCCCAGATAACAGTAGCTCTTCCTAGCTTCCCAGCTGATAGTAGCTCTTCCTAGCCTCCCAGCTGATGGTAGCTCTTCCTAGCCTCCCAGCTAACAGCAGCTCTTCCTATCCTCCCAGCTAACAGTAGCTCTTCCTAGCCTCTCAACTAACAGTAGCTCTTCCTATCCTCCTATCCTCCCAGCTAACAGTAGCTCTTCCTATCCTCTCAGCTAACAGTAGCTCTTCCTATCCTCTTAGCTAACAGTAGCTCTTCCTAGCCTCTCAACTAACAGCAGCTCTTCCTATCCTCCTAACCTCTCAGCTAACAGTAGCTCTTCCTAGCCTCCCAGCTGATAGTAGCTCTTCCTAGCCTCCCAGCTAACAGTAGCTCTTCCTATCCTCTCAGCTAACAGTAGCTCTTCCTATCCTCTTAGCTAACAGTAGCTCTTCCTATCCTCTCAGCTAACAGTGGCTCTTCCTATCCTCCCAGATAACAGTAGCTCTTCCTATCCTCTCAGCTAACAGTAGCTCTTCCTATCCTCTTAGCTAACAGTAGCTCTTCCTATCCTCTCAGCTAACAGTGGCTCTTCCTATCCTCTTAGCTAACAGTAGCTCTTCCTATCCTCTCAGCTAACAGTGGCTCTTCCTAGCCTCCCAGATAACAGTAGCTCTTCCTATCCTCTCAGCTAACAGTAGCTCTTCCTAGCCTCTCAGCTAACAGTAGCTCTTCCTAGCCTCCCAGCTAACAGTAGCTCTTCCTAGCCTCTCAACTAACAGCAGCTCTTCCTATCCTCCTAACCTCTCAGCTAACAGTAGCTCTTCCTAGCCTCCCAGCTGATAGTAGCTCTTCCTAGCCTCCCAGCTAACAGTAGCTCTTCCTATCCTCTCAGCTAACAGTAGCTCTTCCTATCCTCTTAGCTAACAGTAGCTCTTCCTATCCTCTCAGCTAACAGTGGCTCTTCCTATCCTCCCAGATAACAGAAGCTCTTCCTATCCTCTCAGCTAACAGTAGCTCTTCCTAGCCTCTTAGCTAACAGTAGCTCTTCCTATCCTCTTAGCTAACAGTAGCTCTTCCTATCCTCTCAGCTAACAGTGGCTCTTCCTAGCCTCCCAGATAACAGTAGCTCTTCCTATCCTCTCAGCTAACAGTAGCTCTTCCTAGCCTCTCAGCTAACAGTAGCTCTTCCTAGCCTCCCAGCTAACAGTAGCTCTTCCTAGCCTCCCAGCTAACAGCAGCTCTTCCTAGCCTCCCAGCTAACAGTAGCTCTTCCTAGCCTCCACGTCTCTCTCAGCTCTGTGTCTTATGTGCTTTCTATCATTGGTTGTCCTGTGTTCAGGTCCGGACTAAGTCCCTCTCTGAGTGTGTGGAGTTTTATTATCTGTGGAAGAAGAAGATGAATCTCAGCGCGAGGACCCCAGAAGGCCTGACTGTCACTCTGCCTGATGTAAACGTAAGAACCTCCTGGCCGTTGAGTTTGACATGACGCTACGAGGCTAAACCCGGTCTGTTCTCACAGTCTCAGAGACCAGGTAGAGTCGGTCGGTTCAGGTCAGTGATCACAAATGAAACTAAAGACGGAGCGACTAGAAAACCACCGAAACCTCACACCACACACACACTGTGACAGAAAACACACACAAACCGAAACACACACAGGACACCCACTTCCTGTCAGAGCCGTCGTGTTTCAGAACAAACTGTGACTTGACATTTCAAATAGCCGGCCTGTGTGTGTGTGTGTGTGTGTGTGTGTGTGTGTGTGTGTGTGTGTGTGGTCAGACCTCAGTGAGTCGACTTTAATTTTCCACCGGCTCAGAGTTTTAGATCAGTCTGATCCACTTCAGCTTCCTGTGCGTTGCCGTGGTTTCCAGCTGTGAGGTGTTTGTGTGAGGGTGGTGATAACACGTCTTTGTGTTTCTGCAGGGTCAAAGGTCGTCCAGATCTCAGGAAGCATCGTGAGCCGACGCACCGTGGACCCCTGCAGCTACACACTACTCACCAACACACACATTCTGACATTAAGGATCCAGTTCATCACATCTCATATTTATTTCCAGTTTTCTTCATGGAACCAGAAGCAGAAGTAGATTGTAGCGTTTCTCTCTTCTTTAACTTGTATTTTAATTGTCATCTCTTAATAAACTCATCATCAGAGCAGCTCCAGACTTCAGGATATTGTCTTTCTACCTTAATCCTCTGAGTCTGTCTCTGTGCTCGGCCTCAGGCTCTGAGCAGAGCTCTGGACAAACACCAGCTAGCAGCTAGCAGCTACATCACTATCACACCATCAGAACATGTCTTCACACAACACCACCACCATGTTGAAACAGGAACCAGAGGTGACACATTACATCACTGTCAGCTGATACCACTCTGCCTGGCGTCCTAGCCTCCCTGCTAACACTAGCCTCCCAGCTAACACTAGCTGCTCCTAGCCTCCCAGCTAACAGTAGCTCCTCCTAGCCTCCCAGCTAACACTAGCTGCTCCTAGCCTCCCGGCTAACAGTAGCTCCTCCTAGCTTCATAGCCTCCCAGCTAACAGTAGCTCCTCCTAGCCTTCTAGCTAACAGTAGCTCCTCCTAGCCTCCTAGCTAACAGTAGCTCCTCCTAGCCTCCCAGCTAACACTAGCTGCTCCTAGCCTCCCAGCTAACAGTAGCTCCTCCTAGCTTCATAGCCTCCCAGCTAACAGTAGCTCCTCCTAGCCTTCTAGCTAACAGTAGCTCCTCCTAGCCTCCTAGCTAACAGTAGCTCCTCCTAGCCTCCCAGCTAACATTAGCTGCTCCTAGCTTCATAGCCTCTCAGCTAACAGTAGCTCCTCCTAGCCTCCCAGCTAACAGTAGCTCTTCCTAGCCTCCCAGCTAACAGTAGCTCCTCCTAGCCTCCCAGCTAACAGTAGCTCCTCCTAGCCTCCTAGCTAACAGTAGCTCCTCCTAGCCTCCCAGCTAACAGTAGCTCCTCCTAGCCTCCTAGCCTCCCAGCTAACAGTAGCTCTTCCTAGCCTCCAGGCTAACAGTAGCTCCTCCTAGCCTCCCAGCTAACAGTAGCTCCTCCTAGCTTCCTACCCTCCCAGCTAACAGTAGCTCCTCCTAGCCTCCCAGCTAACAGTAGCTCCTCCTAGCCTCCTAGCCTCCCAGCTAACAGTAGCTCCTCCTAGCGTCCTAGCCTCCCAGCTAACACTAGCTCCTCCTAGCCTCCCAGCTAACAGTAGCTCCTCCTAGCCTCCTAGCTAACAGTAGCTCCTCCTAGCTTCCTAACCTCCCAGCTAACAGTAGCTCCTCCTAGCCTCCCAGCTAACAGTAGCTCCTCCTAGCCTCCAAGCTAACGGTAGCTCCTCCTAGCCTCCTAGCCTCCCAGCTAACAGTAGCTCTTCCTAGCCTCCCAGCTAACAGTAGCTCCTCCTAGCCTCCTAGCCTCCTAGCTAACAGTAGCTCCTCCTAGCCTCCCAGCTAACAGTAGCTCCTCCTAGCCTCCTAGCCTCCTAGCTAACAGTAGCTCCTCCTAGCCTCCTAGCTAACAGTAGCTCCTCCTAGCCTCTCAGCTAACAGTAGCTCCTCCTAGCCTCTCAGCTAACAGTAGCTCCTCCTACCCTCCCAGCTAACAGTAGCTCCTCCTAGCCTCTCAGCTAACAGTAGCTCCTCCTAGCCTCCCAGCTAACAGTAGCTCCTCCTAGCCTCCCAGCTAACAGTAGCTCCTCCTAGCCTCCCAGCTAGCAGTAGCTCCTCCTAGCCTCCTAGCTAACAGTAGCTCTTCATACATTTTTCCCACAGTGAGCCAAACTAAAGGCTCATCTCATCTTATATTAACCACAGTCAGATGTAAATGCCTCCAGCCTGGCTGTCAGCCATCCAAACTTTCTTACATGACATGTTTTTCTAGATTTTATTGACTCTGTGAGGTTTCAGTGTTTATTCTGTAAAACAAACAGCTGATAGTCAAACTGGGCTAAAACCACAAGCGTCTGATCAGACTTCAGTGGCTGGAAACATTCTTCTTCTAATCCTGCTTTTAGTGCTTTATGTCTGCACTGAGCTTCAGGCCACTCATAAAGTTGGACTCCTCCTTGCTCCAAAGGTCCTTCTGTCTCAAGACAAGAGGACGGAGACAGACGAGAACAAGCAAGGGATGGGAGCGCAGGAGCAGGAGAAGGAGGAGGACCGACCTCCTTTGGAGGAGAAGAAGAAACAGAAAACCTCCAAAGAAGTTTATTTCAGCGTCCTGCCGGATAAATACGAACCTCTGATCGAGGAGGGGGACGAGGAGGGGGACGAGGAGGGGGACGAGACGGCCGCGGAGAGGAGGAGGAGGAAGGAGGAGAAGAAGAAGAAGAGGAAGAAGCGCTGCAAGAAGTACAGGAAGGTAGGAAGATATGATGACCTTTGACCTGAACACATTCACTGGACTCAATGATTATATGAAGACATGAAGAACTGAATATATATAATGAGTGAAATGATAATATATATATGATTAAAAAGAGATAAATATATATATGATTAAAAAGAAATAAATATATATAGTTTAAAAGAAATAAATAAATTACACAATCAAAAACAATCACTTATAAATAGATTAATAAAGATCTTAAAATCTAACGACAGGAAGCTGATGTGAAATAAAAAAGAATAAAAATAAAACTATGAATTATTTAACAACAAAAGTCGAAACATAGACTTGAAATAAATATATTAAATAAATAATATTAGAACTCTAACATATATCAGTATTAAATAAATGTGACAGTAGTAAATAACACAGTGAGTAATAACAGTCTGATGTGACCTTTGACCCCAGTCAGACAGAACAACATGATCACATGACGCCATGACAACCACTCACCTGCCTCGTGAACCCCATAGAAATAAACACTAGAAGTCGCGTTGAGCCTCTTGGAATGCGTCGATACGGCCGCCATCTTGGTACAGGGGTTCAGTCGTTTGACTACGCATTTTCACAGTGTGAAAGCGAGGGAAGATGCCGGACTTTTGTGCTGCATATGGCTATAAACTACAACAACTTTCAGTCATACTGATACTACGGCACCAGGCCGGTATTTAGTTATATGCTACTACTACATTGTGTGATTTTTACAAACTTGTGCAAGCAGCCTCACCATACCTGCCAACATTGAACTATGAAAAAGAGGGAGATTTTCTGGGGAAGCGGAAATGTGCTACAACGTACGTCCCGAAATGACTCTACAGCTTCTTGGAGGCAAATATGTGTAATTTTATTCGCAATAAAATACAATATATTATACATACAATAATAACAGAAAACCTTGCTGTCAAAAATTTCAGTTTAAATCACACACATACTAATATAAATGTGCATTATTAATTGTAACTGAAGAAAACCAAACATATTTCGTTTGTGAATTAAAATTGAAAATAGCAATTTCCAGTCTGTAGAGCACTTGCGTTAAGTTAAATTAATGGAATAGGTTGTTTTGTAACATTTTTTTAAGGCCTGACTAGGACTTTGAATGGTAACGCATTGTGTTATTCTGTATTGTATGTATTTACATTGTTCCGCACAATCGGAGTTTGTGTTTATTTGTGTTTATTTGAGTGGAAAAATTGAATTATGTCCATTAGATTTTGAACGTAAAACAGGTTATGTTATGTTAACAAAAACCTATTATTTTATTTTATTCTGACATTCGTAACGAAACAAGAAAATAAACTCGCCGATTTAAGGTATTTTAATTATGTATGTATGCCTTGTCCCCGATTGACGTTGGTCATATAGAAGCTGCATTCCCCTGAACCAAGATGGCGGTTCTGTTGACGCATTCGTTCCAATAGACCGTGGTAGTCAACGCGACTTCTAGTGTTTATTTCTATGCGTGAACCCAAACATTCCTTCACTTCCTGGTTTGTCCACTGCACGTGCTCATTAGTGTTTCCCTGGTGGCGTGTCTGTCATCTGGTCCTCTGGTCGTCCATGTCTCTGTAGAGGACACGTCTGAGGACGTCCACATGAGTTAAACACGAGACAGTTAGCTGCTAACGTTAGCACTGTCAGCTAGCACTAGCCGTGTCCAACCTGTCTGACCTCCGATGCTGTTCTTCTTTGTTGGTGCAGAACGTGGGCAAGGCGCTGCGGTTCTGCTGGCGCTGTCTCGTGGCCGGCCTCCAGAACATGGCGTCCACGTACTCCACGCCGCTCTCAGCCATGGCCACGGTGGTGACGGAAGCCCACCACAGCAGCAAGGCATGATGGGACACGTGTCTGAGCGTGGAGCCGTGTCCAGCGTGGGTCCAGGCCCGGTCTGTGTCTGTGGTCGTTGCCGTGGCGACAGCTGTCTTTGTTTGTATTTTCTCTACAGCTTCTGTTTTATTGTGTTTTTAATACTGAGACTGGATTTGAATAAATTAAACATGAAATGAAAACTGATGTTGACGTCTTTTATTACCTCCTTCCTTTAATACCTCCTCCTATCCTTTAATACATCCTTCTATCCTTCCCTACCTCCTCCTATCCTTTAATACCTCCTTCTATCCTTCCCTACCTCCTTCTATCCTTTAATACCTCCTCCTATCCTTTAATACCTCCTCCTATCCTTTAATACCTCCTTCTATCCTTCCCTACCTCCTCCTATCCTTTAATACATCCTTCTATCCTTCAATACCTCCTCCTATCCTTTAATACCTCCTTCTATCCTTTAATACCTCCTTCTATCCTTCCCTACCTCCTTCTATCCTTTAATACCTCCTTCTATCCTTTAATACCTCCTTCTATCCTTCCCTCACCTCCTTCTATCCTTTAATACCTCCTCCTATCCTTCCCTACCTCCTCCTATCCTTTAATACCTCCTCCTATCCTTTAATACCTCCTTCTATCCTTCCCTCACCTCCTTCTATCCTTTAATACCTCCTTCTATCCTTTAATACCTCCTCCTATCCTTTAATACCTCCTCCTATCCTTTAATACCTCCTCCTATCCTTTAATACCTCCTTCTATCCTTCCCTACCTCCTTCTATCCTTTAATACCTCCTCCTATCCTTTAATACCTCCTCCTATCCTTTAATACCTCCTTCTATCCTTCCCTACCTCCTCCTATCCTTTAATACATCCTTCTATCCTTCAATACCTCCTCCTATCCTTTAATACCTCCTTCTATCCTTTAATACCTCCTTCTATCCTTCCCTACCTCCTTCTATCCTTTAATACCTCCTTCTATCCTTTAATACCTCCTTCTATCCTTCCCTCACCTCCTTCTATCCTTTAATACCTCCTCCTATCCTTCCCTACCTCCTCCTATCCTTTAATACCTCCTCCTATCCTTTAATACCTCCTTCTATCCTTCCCTCACCTCCTTCTATCCTTTAATACCTCCTTCTATCCTTTAATACCTCCTCCTATCCTTTAATACCTCCTTCTATCCTTCCCTCACCTCCTTCTATCCTTTAATACCTCCTTCTATCCTTTAATACCTCCTCCTATCCTTTAATACCTCCTTCTATCCTTCCCTCACCTCCTTCTATCCTTTAATACCTCCTTCTATCCTTTAATACCTCCTCCTATCCTTTAATACCTCCTTCTATCCTTCCCTACCTCCTCCTATCCTTTAATACCTCCTTCTATCCTTCCCTACCTCCTCCTATCCTTTAATACCTCCTTCTATCCTTTAATACCTCCTCCTATCCTTTAATACCTCCTTCTATCCTTTAATACCTCCTCCTATCCTTTAATACCTCCTTCTATCCTTCCCTACCTCCTCCTATCCTTTAATACCTCCTTCTATCCTTCCCTACCTCCTCCTATCCTTTAATACCTCCTCCTATCCTTTAATACCTCCTCCTATCCTTTAATACCTCCTTCTATCCTTTAATACCTCCTTCTATCCTTTAATACCTCCTCCTATCCTTTAATACCTCCTTCTATCCTTCCCTACCTCCTCCTATCCTTTAATACCTCCTTCTATCCTTCCCTACCTCCTCCTATCCTTTAATACCTCCTTCTATCCTTCCCTACCTCCTCCTATCCTTTAATACCTCCTCCTATCCTTTAATACCTCCTCCTATCCTTTAATACCTCCTTCTATCCTTCCCTACCTCCTCCTATCCTTTAATACCTCCTTCTATCCTTCCCTACCTCCTCCTATCCTTTAATACCTCCTCCTATCCTTTAATACCTCCTTCTATCCTTTAATACCTCCTTCTATCCTTCCCTACCTCCTCCTATCCTTTAATACCTCCTCCTATCCTTCCCTACCTCCTTCTATCCTTCCCTACCTCCTCCTATCCTTTAATACGTCCTTCTATCCTTCCTCACCTCCTTCCTTCCTTTAATACCTCCTCCTATCCTTTAATACCTCCTTCTATCCTTTAATACCTCCTTCTATCCTTCCTCACCTCCTTCTATCCTTTAATACCTCCTCCTATCCTTTAATACCTCCTTCTATCCTTTAATACCTCCTTCTATCCTTCCTCACCTCCTTCTATCCTTTAATACCTCCTCCTATCCTTTAATACCTCCTTCTATCCTTTAATACCTCCTTCTATCCTTCCTCACCTCCTCCTATCCTTTAATACCTCCTTCTATCCTTTAATACCTCCTTCTATCCTTTAATACCTCCTTCTATCCTTTCCTCAACTCCTTCCTTCCTCACCTCCTTCTCTCGTCTCCCCTTTCCTCACCTCCTTCTCTCGTCTCCCCTTTCCTCACCTCCTTCTATCCTTTCCTCACCTCAATCTTTCCTCACCTCCTTCTATCCTTCTGTCCTTCTTTCCTCTCCTCCCTTTCCTCTCCTCTTCTATCCTTTCCTCAACTCCTTCTATCCTTTCCTCAACTCCTTCCTTCCTCACCTCCTTCTATCCTTTCCTCTCCTCTTCTATCCTCCCCTCTCCTCTCCTCCTCCCCTCCTCCTTTCTCTCCTCTCCTCCTTCTCTCTCCTCCTCACCTCTCCTCCTCCTCCTCTCCTCTCCTCCTTTCTCTCCTCTCCTCCTTCCCTCTCCTCCTCCTCTCCTCCTCCCCTCTCCTCCCCTCCCCTCCTCCTCTCCTCCTCCTCCCCTCTCCTCTCCCCTCTCCTCCTTTCTCTCCTCCTCTCCTCCTCTCCTCTCCTCTCCTCCTCTCCTCTCCTCCTCTCTCTCTTCTCTCCTCCTCCCCTCTCCTCCTCCTCCCCTGTTCCTCCCCTCCTCTCCTCTCCTCCCCTGTTCCTCCTCCTCTCCTCCTCCCCTCTCCTCCTCCTCCCCTGTTCCTCCCCTCTCCTCCTCTCCTCTCCTCCTCCTCTCCTCCTCTCCTCCTCCCCTGTTCCTCCCCTCTCCTCCTCTCCTCTCCTCCCCTCCTCCTCTCCTCCCCTCTCCTCCTTTCTCTCCTCTCCTCCCCTCTCCTCCTTTCTCCCCTCTCCTCCTTTCTCTCCTCTCCTCCTCCTCTCCTCTCACCCTCTCCTCTCCTCTCCTCTCCTCTCCTCCTCCTTCTCTCTCCTCTCCTCCTTCTCTCTCCTCCTCTCCTCCTCTCCTCTCACCCTCTCCTCTCCTCCCCTGTTCCTCCCCTCCCCTGTTCCTCCCCTCTCCTCTCCTCCTCTCCTCCTCTCCTCCTCCCCTCTCCTCTCCTCTCCTCCTCCTTCTCTCTCCTCCTCTCCTCCTTTTCCTCCCCTCTCCTCCCCTCTCCTCCCCTGTTCCTCTCTTCTTTCTCTCCTCACCTCCTTCTATCCTTTCCTCACCTCCTTCTATCCTCTCCTCCCTCCTCCTCTCCTCCTCCTCCTCTCCTCTCCTCTCTCCTCTCCTCTCCTCTTCCTCTCCTCTCACCCTCTCCTCTCCTCTCCTCCTCCTCTCCTCTCCTCTCCTCTCCTCCTCCTCCCCTCTCCTCCTCTCCTCTCCTCTCCTCCTCTCCTCCCCTGTTCCTCCCCTCTCCTCCTCCTCTCCTCCTCCTCCTCTCACATTATTTCACGTCCTTCCTCGCCGTCCTTTTCCCGCGCAGCCGCAGTTCAAAGATGGCGGACGCGTCCCCGTACATGACCACCGTCCTTTCCCGCGCAGCCGCAGTTCAAAGATGGCGGACGCGTCCCCGTACATGACCAGCGGGTGTCGCCGTATCGCCGGCCCGTCAATAGCCCCCTCCTCCTGGGCCTTATGGGGCGAAGGAGGCGGGGAGAGGAGGATGAGAGTCTCTTTAAACTTGACCCCCCGCTGGCTGACAGGTCAACAACTCTCCTGGTGACAGCAGCAGCTGTTCAGACCAGGCGCGTGGAACAGTGGAACATGGGGCGCTGCTCGCTGCGTCGCCATTTTTAAAACTTTCTAACTTTTCCAGAGAGTCTCGAGGAGGACGAGGCGGACATGTCTCCGCTGCAGCTCTCCGTCTACTGGCGCCTGTCTCTCGTCTTCTTCTTCAACTCGTTCCTCTTCTTCCTCGACATCTTCACGGCCGCGGTGGCCGCCGAAACCTGTCGCCATGACAACGGCACCGGCACGCTCGCCTCTGGGCGTGGAACGTTGCCGCCGTACGCCGAGGGCAACCAATCAGGGCCCGGGGACGCTTCGGAGGGCGACGCCGATTGGCGGACAGGGAGCCGCGAGCGTGACGTGAGTGAAGTTGACGTTTCTGAGCGTTTCACCGGGAACATGTATTTTTTATACACTATAAACCCACTCTACAGGTAATCAGAACGTTTAATTTAAAATATACATGTTAAAGTATTACTCCCGTTTAAAGGTAGTTTTTAATATATTTTCTGCTTTCCCTCTTCACATATGATCAATATTTAAACGTTTCAATGAGAGATTAATCAGCTGATCAGTTTCAGTTAGGATAAATCAAGCTGCTGTCCTGTCTGCTGTCTGCGAGGACAATTTAACGTCTCTCTGAAGTCAGAGACAGTGGACGGTAGAGACACATTAACACTTTCACACATAACCAGGGCGTTAATGTACAACCTGACTGTTAAAGCTTCTGTCAAAGGTTAAAACAACACATCAACATTTTCCACAGCAGAGGAGACGGAGAAGACGCTCCCGTGTTTAGGGTTTTAACGTAGTGAGATCAGAGCTGGAGGAATCTGAGTTCATTAAAGGTCTGGAGCCAAATACTTCATGAGATCAGCTGGTTTAATTGAGTGTGTGTGTGTGTCAGTGTGTGTGTGCGTGGACAGACTGGTTGTCTTTCGGTCAGACCCTCTACATGGTCGGCCTGCTGCTGGGATCTCTGGTGGGAGGAGCCATATCCGACCGGTAAAAGGCAAACACGTCACGGTGCGTCGCCCCCCCGGGGTCAAAGGTCGAATACCTCCTCTGTGGTTTCTCTCTGTGCAGGTACGGGAAGCGTCCGGTGCTGCTGGCGTGCGTGTTCGTGCACGCCGTGTGCGGCCTGGGCCCCGCCCTCCTTCCTCAGCTCTACCTCTTCCTCGCCATTCGCTGCCTGACCGGCGTCTGCTGCTGCTGCATCAACATCTGTGCCTTCAGTCTGGGTAAAAGAGGCGCAGCCCTGCCGTCCTGTCTCCACGGGGACGTTAAAGTCGACTAGAGATCAGTTAGACACTAAAAGAGTTTCTGCAGCTCCTTTTAAATCCAGACTGAAGACGTATTTACTGGGTTTAGTTTATGTATCTGTGTCATCTGACTCTGAACGGAGCTGCAGGGATCCTCCTGAGTCTTATTGGACCGCTGTGGGACGTGCTCACATGAGGCCATTAACGCCATCGGGTCCCAGGTAAAGTGGTTCTGACCCGGCTGAGCGCTAACGAGGCGGGACGGCTTCCAGCGGCTCCCTGACCTCTGACCCCTGTCGAGCTGTGCAGGAAGTCAATTACTGCGATATGTCCTCGTGTCCGTAGACGTGTAGTGAGCTGTCACGGCCCCGGCCCCCGGCCCCGGCCCCGGCCGAGGGGGGCGGTCTTAGCCGTCAGCTGAAACCTGCCCGTTGTTGTTTTGTGTTGCAGCGGTGGAGTGGACGCCGCCCGCCGCCCGGCTCTGGCCGTCGGCCTTCCTGCCGTTCTGCTTCAGCCTGGGGACGATGGGCGGAGCTCCTCTGGCCTGGCTCAGCCACACCTGGAGACACCTGCACCTGTCGCTGGCTCTGCCGCAGCTCGTGTGTCTGCCGCTCTACCTGTACGTATAACACACACCTGCTGCACCTGGCCACGCCTCCTCCTCCTCCTCCTCCTGTCTCTTCACGCTCCTTTTCTCCTTTTCTCCTTTCAGATCCATCCCAGAGTCTCCTCGCTGGCTGATGCTGAGGAGGAGGACGGATGTTCTGGAGCGTTACCGTAGCAACAGCCCGGCCGATAAACAGTGTCTGGACGTGGTAAACACACAAACACACGTCCATTTACATGAATGAAGCCGCGTCTGTCCTGTCGGGACTTTTAATTATTAACATGTGCTGCCAGCCAGAGACGCGGCGGGACATCAGGATGTCGCGGGCGTCCTTTGATCGTCCACTGAACGGCGTCTGTCTCACAGAGGAAAGTTATCAGCTGTGTTTGTGTGCAGCTCCTCGACTCGGCTTGGTCGGACCTGCAGAAAGTTCAGGACGCTCAGAGGGAGGAGCCTGTTAGCGGAGGCCACGCCCCCAGTGACCTGGTCCTCCTGAGACACCCGACCGTCCTGCTGCGACTGTCCATCATGAGCTACCTGAGGTACCGTCCCGTGTGGTGAGGCCTGCTCACCTGCTCAGACTCTGATGCGTGTCTGTCTCCCTGCAGCGCCGCCTCAGCCTTGACCTACTTCGGGATTTGTATGAACATCGGCTCGTTCGGCGTTGGCGTTTACTCCGCCCAGTTCTTCTCCGGCCTATCGGAGGCTCCCTGCCTGCTCGTCCCATTGGTCCGTCAGGGACGCCGGCCAATCAGCATGCTGGCTCTGTTCCTGAGCGGCGCCGCCTGCTTCTTGTCATTACTGCTGTCCAGATACAATGGTACATGTGTTAGCACAACCAATGCTAATGCTAACAAATAAACATGTAAAAAATGTTAAACTAGCATTAGGACGTCATGAAAATATTAGCTTGTTAACAAAATGCCCACATGCTAATCAATGCTACAACACAACAACTGGCTGATGTGTTTTATTAATCACAAGCTAATCATTGTAGCATTAGCATGCTAAAACCACAAGCTAATCATGGTAGCATTAGCATGCTAAAACCACAAGCTAATGTTTGTAGTAGTAGAAATATGCATGCTGACTGGTTACTGACTGTTTGGACCTTAGTTACTGACTGGTTTCTGACTGGTTTCTGACTGTTTGCTGACTGTTTGCTGACTACTTGCTGACTGGTTACTGACTGTTGTCTGACTGTTGTCTGACTGTTGTCTGACTGGTTTCTGACTGCTTGCTGACTGGTTACTGACTGTTGTCTGACTGTTTTCTGACTGTTTGGACCCTGGTTTCTGACTGTTGTCTGACTATTTGCTAACTGTTGTCTGACTGCTGTCTGACTGGTTCCTGACTGCTTGCTGACTGTTGTCTGACTGTTGTCTGACTGGTTTCTGACTGCTTGCTGACTGGTTACTGACTGTTGTCTGACTGTTTTCTGACTGTTTGGACCCTGGTTTCTGACTGTTGTCTGACTACTTGCTGACTGTTGTCTGACTGTTGTCTGACTGGTTCCTGACTGTTGTCTGACTGTTGTCTGACTGTTGTCTGACCGGTTTCTGACTGCTTGCTGACTGGTTACTGACTGTTGTCTGACTGTTTTCTGACTGTTTGGACCCTGGTTTCTGACTGTTGTCTGACTACTTGCTGACTGTTGTCTGACTGTTGTCTGACTGGTTCCTGACTACTTGCTGACTGTTGTCTGACTACTTGTTGACTGGTTTCTGACTACTTGCTGACTGGTTCCTGACTGTTGTCTGACTGCTTACTGACTGTTGTCTGACTGCTTACTGACCCGTCCAGCTGAGCCCGTGCTGGTGATGACCCTGTTTACTGACTGTTGTCTGACTATTGTCTGACTATTGTCTGACTGCTTACTGACTATTGTCTGACTGTTGTCTGA
This sequence comes from Chelon labrosus, assembly GCF_963514085.1. Taxonomy (NCBI): domain Eukaryota; kingdom Metazoa; phylum Chordata; class Actinopteri; order Mugiliformes; family Mugilidae; genus Chelon; species Chelon labrosus. The sequence continues at coordinate 14,102,705 of NC_140357.1, read as the reverse complement.
CTGCTTACTGACTGTTGTCTGACTGCTTACTGACTGTTTTCCGACCCGTCCAGCGGAGCCCGTGCTGGTGATGATCCTGTTTTCTGACTGTTGTCTGACTGTTGTCTGACTGCTTACTGACTGTTGTCTGACTGGTTCCTGACTGTTGTCTGACTGTTGTCTGACTGGTTCCTGACTGTTGTCTGACTGCTGTCTGACTGTTGTCTGACTGCTTACTGACTGTTGTCTGACTGGTTTCTGACTGTTGTCTGACTGCTTTCTGACTGTTGTCTGACTGTTGTCTGACTGCTTGCTGACTGTTGTCCGACCTGTCCAGCGGAGCCTGTGCTGGTGATGACCCTGTTGTCTGACTACTTACTGACTGTTGTCTGACTGCTTACTGACTATTGTCTGACTGTTGTCTGACTGTTTTCCGGCCCGTCCAGCGGAGCCTGTGCTGGTGATGACCCTGTTGTCTGACTGTTGTCTGACTGTTGTCTGACTGCTTACTGACTGTTGTCTGACTGTTTTCCGCCCCGTCCAGCGGAGCCCGTGCTGGTGATGACCCTGTTGTCTGACTGCTTGCTGACTGTTTCCTGACTGTTGTCTGACTGGTTCCTGACTGTTGTCCGCCCCGTCCAGCGGAGCCCGTGCTGGTGATGACCCTGTTGTCTGACTGTTTCCTGACTGTTGTCTGACTGCTTACTGACTGTTTTCCGGCCCGTCCAGCGGAGCCCGTGCTGGTGATGACCCTGTTGTCTGACTGCTTACTGACTGGTTTCTGACTGTTCTCTGACTGCTTACTGACTGTTTTCCGGCCCGTCCAGCGGAGCCCGTGCTGGTGATGACCCTGTTGTCTGACTGCTTACTGACTGGTTTCTGACTGTTCTCTGACTGCTTACTGACTGTTTTCCGGCCCGTCCAGCGGAGCCCGTGCTGGTGATGACCCTGTTCTCTGACTGCTGTCTGACTGTTGTCTGACTGCTTACTGACTGGTTTCTGACTGTTGTCTGACTGGTTCCTGACTGTTTTCCGCCCCGTCCAGCGGAGCCCGTGCTGGTGATGACCCTGTTGTCTGACTACTTACTGACTGCTTACTGGCTGGTTTCTGACTGTTCTCTGACTGCTTACTGACTGTTGTCCGCCCCGTCCAGCGGAGCCCGTGCTGGTGATGACCCTGTTGTCTGACTGCTTACTGACTGGTTTCTGACTGTTCTCTGACTGCTTACTGACTGTTGTCCGCCCCGTCCAGCGGAGCCCGTGCTGGTGATGACCCTGTTGTCTGACTGCTTACTGACTGTTGTCTGACTGTTGTCCGCCCCGTCCAGCGGAGCCCGTGCTGGTGATGACCCTGTTGTCTGACTGTTGTCTGACTGCTTACTGACTGGTTCCTGACTGTTGTCCGCCCCGTCCAGCGGAGCCCGTGCTGGTGATGACCCTGTTGTCTGACTGTTTCCTGACTGTTGTTTGACTGTTGTCTGACTGCTTGCTGACTGTTGTCCGCCCCGTCCAGCGGAGCCCGTGCTGGTGATGACCCTGTTGTCTGACTGCTTACTGACTGTTGTCTGACTGTTGTCCGGCCCGTCCAGCGGAGCCCGTGCTGGTGATGACCCTGTTGTCTGACTGTTTCCTGACTGTTGTTTGACTGTTGTCTGACTGCTTGCTGACTGTTGTCCGCCCCGTCCAGCGGAGCCCGTGCTGGTGATGACCCTGTTGTCTGACTGCTTACTGACTGTTGTCTGACTGTTTCCTGACTGTTGTCTGACTGGTTCCTGACTGTTGTCCGCCCCGTCCAGCGGAGCCCGTGCTGGTGATGACCCTGTTGTCTGACTGTTGTCTGACTGCTGTCTGACTGCTTACTGACTGTTGTCTGACTGTTGTCTGACTGTTGTCCGCCCCGTCCAGCGGAGCCCGTGCTGGTGATGACCCTGTTGTCTGACTGTTTCCTGACTGTTGTCTGACTATTGTTTGACTGTTGTCTGACTGCTTGCTGACTGTTGTCCGCCCCGTCCAGCGGAGCCCGTGCTGGTGATGACCCTGTTGTCTGACTGCTTACTGACTGTTGTCTGACTGTTTCCTGACTGTTGTCTGACTGGTTCCTGACTGTTGTCCGCCCCGTCCAGCGGAGCCCGTGCTGGTGATGACCCTGTTGTCTGACTGTTGTCTGACTGCTGTCTGACTGCTTACTGACTGTTGTCTGACTGTTGTCTGACTGTTGTCCGCCCCGTCCAGCGGAGCCCGTGCTGGTGATGACCCTGTTGTCTGACTGTTTCCTGACTGTTGTCTGACTATTGTTTGACTGTTGTCTGACTGCTTGCTGACTGTTGTCCGCCCCGTCCAGCGGAGCCCGTGCTGGTGATGACCCTGTTGTCTGACTGTTGTCTGACTGCTTACTGACTGGTTCCTGACTGTTGTCTGACTGCTTACTGACTGTTTTCCGGCCCGTCCAGCGGAGCCCGTGCTGGTGATGACCCTGTTGTCTGACTGCTTGCTGTCTGGTTTCTGACTGTTGTCTGACTGGTTCCTGACTGTTGTCCGCCCCGTCCAGCGGAGCCCGTGCTGGTGATGACCCTGTTGTCTGACTGCTTACTGACTGTTCTCTGACTGCTTGCTGACTGTTGTCCGCCCCGTCCAGCGGAGCCCGTGCTGGTGATGACCCTGTTGTCTGACTGTTGTCTGACTGCTTATTGACTGGTTCCTGACTGTTGTCTGACTGGTTCCTGACTGTTGTCCGCCCCGTCCAGCGGAGCCCGTGCTGGTGATGACCCTGTTGTCTGACTGTTTCCTGACTGTTGTCTGACTGCTTACTGACTGTTTTCCGGCCCGTCCAGCGGAGCCCGTGCTGGTGATGACCCTGTTGTCTGACTGTTGTCTGACTGCTTACTGACTGGTTCCTGACTGTTGTCCGCCCCGTCCAGCGGAGCCCGTGCTGGTGATGACCCTGTTGTCTGACTGCTTGCTGACTGTTTCCTGACTGTTGTCTGACTGGTTCCTGACTGTTTTCCGCCCCGTCCAGCGGAGCCCGTGCTGGTGATGACCCTGTTGTCTGACTGTTGTCTGACTGTTGTCCGGCCCGTCCAGCGGAGCCCGTGCTGGTGATGACCCTGTTGTCTGACTGTTGTCTGACTGTTGTCTGACTGCTTACTGACTGTTGTCTGACTGTTTTCCGCCCCGTCCAGCGGAGCCCGTGCTGGTGATGACCCTGTTGTCTGACTGCTTGCTGACTGTTTCCTGACTGTTGTCTGACTGGTTCCTGACTGTTGTCCGCCCCGTCCAGCGGAGCCCGTGCTGGTGATGACCCTGTTGTCTGACTGTTTCCTGACTGTTGTCTGACTGCTTACTGACTGTTTTCCGGCCCGTCCAGCGGAGCCCGTGCTGGTGATGACCCTGTTGTCTGACTGCTTACTGACTGGTTTCTGACTGTTCTCTGACTGCTTACTGACTGTTTTCCGGCCCGTCCAGCGGAGCCCGTGCTGGTGATGACCCTGTTGTCTGACTGCTTACTGACTGGTTTCTGACTGTTCTCTGACTGCTTACTGACTGTTTTCCGGCCCGTCCAGCGGAGCCCGTGCTGGTGATGACCCTGTTCTCTGACTGCTGTCTGACTGTTGTCTGACTGCTTACTGACTGGTTTCTGACTGTTGTCTGACTGGTTCCTGACTGTTTTCCGCCCCGTCCAGCGGAGCCCGTGCTGGTGATGACCCTGTTGTCTGACTACTTACTGACTGCTTACTGACTGGTTTCTGACTGTTCTCTGACTGCTTACTGACTGTTGTCCGCCCCGTCCAGCGGAGCCCGTGCTGGTGATGACCCTGTTGTCTGACTGCTTACTGACTGGTTTCTGACTGTTCTCTGACTGCTTACTGACTGTTGTCCGCCCCGTCCAGCGGAGCCCGTGCTGGTGATGACCCTGTTGTCTGACTGCTTACTGACTGGTTTCTGACTGTTGTCTGACTGCTTGCTGACTGTTGTCCGCCCCGTCCAGCGGAGCCCGTGCTGGTGATGACCCTGTTGTCTGACTGCTTACTGACTGTTGTCTGACTGTTGTCCGCCCCGTCCAGCGGAGCCCGTGCTGGTGATGACCCTGTTGTCTGACTGTTGTCTGACTGCTTACTGACTGGTTCCTGACTGTTGTCCGCCCCGTCCAGCGGAGCCCGTGCTGGTGATGACCCTGTTGTCTGACTGTTTCCTGACTGTTGTTTGACTGTTGTCTGACTGCTTGCTGACTGTTGTCCGCCCCGTCCAGCGGAGCCCGTGCTGGTGATGACCCTGTTGTCTGACTGCTTACTGACTGTTGTCTGACTGTTGTCCGGCCCGTCCAGCGGAGCCCGTGCTGGTGATGACCCTGTTGTCTGACTGTTTCCTGACTGTTGTTTGACTGTTGTCTGACTGCTTGCTGACTGTTGTCCGCCCCGTCCAGCGGAGCCCGTGCTGGTGATGACCCTGTTGTCTGACTGCTTACTGACTGTTGTCTGACTGTTTCCTGACTGTTGTCTGACTGGTTCCTGACTGTTGTCCGCCCCGTCCAGCGGAGCCCGTGCTGGTGATGACCCTGTTGTCTGACTGTTGTCTGACTGCTGTCTGACTGCTTACTGACTGTTGTCTGACTGTTGTCTGACTGTTGTCCGCCCCGTCCAGCGGAGCCCGTGCTGGTGATGACCCTGTTGTCTGACTGTTTCCTGACTGTTGTCTGACTATTGTTTGACTGTTGTCTGACTGCTTGCTGACTGTTGTCCGCCCCGTCCAGCGGAGCCCGTGCTGGTGATGACCCTGTTGTCTGACTGTTGTCTGACTGCTTACTGACTGGTTCCTGACTGTTGTCTGACTGCTTACTGACTGTTTTCCGCCCCGTCCAGCGGAGCCCGTGCTGGTGATGACCCTGTTGTCTGACTGCTGTCTGACTATTGTCTGACTACTTACTGACTGCTTACTGACTGGTTTCTGACTGTTGTCTGACTGCTTACTGACTGTTTTCCGGCCCGTCCAGCGGAGCCCGTGCTGGTGATGACCCTGTTGTCTGACTACTTACTGACTGTTCTCTGACTGCTTACTGACTGTTGTCCGCCCCGTCCAGCGGAGCCCGTGCTGGTGATGACCCTGTTGTCTGACTGTTTCCTGACTGTTGTCTGACTGCTTGCTGACTGTTGTCCGCCCCGTCCAGCGGAGCCCGTGCTGGTGATGACCCTGTTGTCTGACTACTTACTGACTGTTGTCTGA